>NW_024347852.1:291780-387021 GCF_902729225.1 Pteropus medius | reverse complement strand
GGCTGGGGCCTGATGGGCCATCAGTTAGGGAATGGTACCCGGGGATCTGGTGTGGGGCCTGGGGGATGTGGGGCCCCGGAGCGGGAGGAGCGGGTCAGTGTGGAGATGCTGAGCTTGGGGTAAAGGTGGTGAACGGGACGGGCCTTGTGGAGTGCAGGAGGTGGGTGAGTGAACAAATGTGGGACTCGGGAGACACATCTGGGGAAGAGCGTTTGTGTACTCTGGGGAGAAGATGCCAGAACGGAGCCTGTTGACAGGACATCGGGGGCGGGGGGGCACCTGGAGTCTGAGCTTCCGGAACAGGCATCCCAGCATGAAGCCGGAGGTCACCACATGTGCAGAGGGAAGCATGAGAAGAGGGTGGGGACACCAGCTGAAGATTTTGAGGGACAGGCAGAGGACTTGGGGCCCTTAGGGACATTGGGGCTCTAGGAGAGGCAGAGAGAAACGGGAAGACACGGACAGAGGCCAGCTAGGAGGGACCGGTGAGGGCACCGTATGACCCCAGAGACCACCCACAGTTCAGCAGTGATGGGCACAAAGGGAATGAGAACAGAGGGCGCATCACGCCTCACCCAGCGAGAGAAGGTTCTGGTAGGTCTCCAGCATCACATCCCGATACAGCTCCCTCTGGCCGGGCCCCAGCCGGCCCCACTCCTCCAGGGTGAAGTCCACGGCCACGTCCTTGAAGGTCACTGATTCCTGAAAGGGCCAGCATTACACAGTCTGGGGCGGGGGAGGTCATGAGGCAAGAGCCTACGACATGCGCCCTGGGCTGGGACGTTCTGGCTCGGCAGGTCCGGGAAGGCTGAATCAAACTGGCCCACGGGCATGTAAAAGGCCTAGGGCAGGCCGTAAGCGAGCACGAGCCCGCAGGCACCCCATTAGAGAGTCAAACGAGGGCCCGTCACACGACTCTTTACTGCCATCTGTTGGAAAATTGTTATAATGTGCCAATTATTTTGGTATATGACAGTTTGCTGCCATCTGCGTGAAAGCTGTCATACTAAATACACCAGTACATGAGGCATAAGATGCAAATCATGCCACCGAGATGAGGCGCCCCTGTGCAGTGCGTAACCTACACGTCTGTATGTGGCAGTCCTAAGAAACACTTTTAAAAGAACGATCAGCCATTGCGCGTCGAGAGCTTCATGTTCCTGAGTTGTACTTCATCCCAGACACCAACTCTGATTCCAAACCCCGTTCCTTATTCCAAGGATGAAACTCAGGGGAGAAACAAAACAAACCGCTGCCCATTTCACCTGCTAACCAAAAGGCCGCTGGACGTTCGATGATTTTCAGATTGTATCCTAACGTCCCAGCTCAGAGCATTCTGCCCCTCCCTCACACCTCCCAGCCCCACAGTTCCCATCAGAGACCCCCTCTCTCCCAGTACTGGGAGGGGCAGAAGATTTTCAGGCAACAGGTGGAGATGGGGACAGCCCTCTGGGGTCCACAAGGTCATATCTGGGAAGAGGGAGCGCAGGCTCACCTGGTCCTCAGCTGTCCCGGTCCTGGTGGCCATTGCTGGGTCCCCGGCATGCACCTGCAGGAGAAAGAACCAGGTCTGATTCTGCAGGGCTGGAGGAGACTGGAGCAGAGAACTGGGGTCAGTTCTGGCCTAGACAGACAGAATTTCCCAAAGAAGCCTTGTGACAGAGGACCCTGGTCTCCTACGACCGGGAGCAAAGGCTCAGGACAGGCTGCCTCAGGTCCCCATTCTGTACCAACCACGTTGCACCCACACATCAGCCCTCAGAGAAGGAACTAGTTATCCTCAGACGAGGAAATTAAGGCACAAGAGGTCAAGGCCCTTGCTCAAGGTCAGAGAGATGTCAAGTGCCAGAGCAGGATTCGAACCCAGAAGTCACCACAGACCCAACCCCTCTTTTTTTTTTCTGTTATAATTTTTTTTATTGTACTAATATACATATAACATAAAAGACACCATTTTAACCATTTTGAAGAGTATGATTCGGTGGCATTTATGATACTCACGATGTTGTACAACCTCTGCTACGACCTAGTTCCAAAACATTTTCATCATCACTCTACAAGAAAACCCTCTACTGCGAACCAGTCACCCCCAAATGTCCCCGTTCCCCCTTGCCCCACACCAGTCCCTGATAACCACTCATCTTTCTGTCTCAAAGGATTTGCCTATTCTGGACATTTCGTATACATAGAATTATACGATATGTGGCCTTTCTTGTCTGGCTTCTTTTACTTAACATAACATGTTCAAGGTTCATCCATGTTATAGCACATCTCAGTGCTTCATCCCTTTTTAGGGCTGAATAATATTCCACTGCATGGATGGGCCATGTTTTGCGGAGCTCCTGCAAAAATCCTGTTTAAGGATCCTGGGCTCCTTAACATGTTTAAAGAAAGGTTTCATCTGCTGAAATAAAGTTTCAGAATCCCCGCCAAATAGAAGTTGGTGTTCAGACTGTGGTCACCCCGATTCGTTCATCAGACACACTCCGGGCCCCAGGTGAGTGACAGGCTCCATTCGGGGCTCTGAGGACAGAGTCCAGTGAGATGAACCTCTACCCTCTGCCTGGTGGGGGAGACAGTCCTGGACATAAACCAGGTGGGGGGCCGAATAGTGGACCCAAAAGATATGTCTGGGGTGAACGGCAATGTGATTGAGTTAAGCATCCTTAGATGGGAAGATTATCTTGGATTATCTGGGTGGGCCCTAGGCCTCCGGCTTGGAAGCTGGAGGATGGAGCCACACCCGGGGGGATGGGAGCTGCTCTCAGAGGCTGGAAAAGGCGAGGCAACACATTCTCCACTGGAGCCTCTGGAGCGACCTTGTTTTTAGAAAAAAACACAAAGACTCTTGGGGAAGGGAGGCGTGCAGAGACCCAGAGAGAGGTGGACAGCGACACACAGAGAGAGGGGCAGAGACATAATGGGGTCGGCGTAACGGTTGGAGATTAGAGAGAAGAGATAAGTCACAGAGAGAGGGGAAGAGATGCTGAGGATAAGGATAGAGACTGTGCAGCGTACCCGCTGGGGGGTCAGGGTCAGACATTCCTGGCTGTGACCCCTGGTGGGCCACTTATTAGTATTGTGACTGGGGAGAAGCTGCGCAGTCTTCCCAAGCCTGTTTCTTCCCCTGCGAAGTGAGGAAAGGTACATTCTCTCTCATAGGGGATCCTTGGCCGGACTCCTGGCAGACGGCGGGCGCCCCATTCCCGCGCGCTGAGATCGCCCCAGTCGCGCAGATGGCGGGGGGTGGATTTGAGGCCGCCTGGCTAGTGACGGGATGGGGCGGGGCGCCGCCCAAAGCGCCGTGCCCCCTCCCACCCAGGCACGACTTGGACCCGCCCCCTGAGCGTCCGCATTCCCGCCCGGCCCGGCCCGGCCCGCGCCCACCAGCTCCCCCGAGTGTCGGCCACGTCGGGTCTCACCTGCGCGCCCCCGCGGGTTGCACACCGCCGCCAGGCCTTCCCACCCTCCCGCGGGCCACGGAATGCGCCTGCGCCGTCGCTGTCTCGGAACTATGAAGTCCTGGTACTTTAAACGCAGCTTCGCAGCTGGACTACATTTCCCAGAAACCATTGCGGCTCACGCTCCTCCCGGCCTAAGGCCTCCGAGGCCTGGGAATGCTGGGAAATGGAGTCTGGGACTTGGATGTGGGGCGGGAGAATGCATACTATAATACACAGCTGCTTTGCATCTGGAGGCAACATGGCATTTGGGAAATGTCTGGCAGTATTGGCACCGCGAATATTCCTATTTTAGCCAGAGTCTTTTAACTGCCCTCCACAGGAAGACTATGATCTCATAGTCTTTTTTCAGCCATGGAATCCAAATTTCTCCTACCAACTTTTACGTCTTCGGGACACATAAAAGTTGGCCCCATCTAAATTGATGGTGAATACATACCGCCTCTGTCATGTAATTACTCCAGATTTACCTACGCATCCTCCTTTCTGTATGCCTCACTTTCCCCTCTTACCTCTTAAAGGCCAGTGTGGTAGAGGAAATAGACCTTTATAGTGGGATCAGGGAGATGTATGTCCAGGAACGCGAGGAAGAGTCGATATTACGCGATTATGTAATTCGCCTATTAATATATCTACATAATACAATCATATCTATGGTAATGAAAAGAGTTTTGAGAACGTTCAGTAATCAGCCATTTCTGGATAACTTATTAAGAATAAGGCCCATACTGAACGGTAATGACAACAAGCTTAAGGAGTTGCTGGTCTCCCCTTGTTTTGAATTATACACATATAATCAAAACCCACGATTAGGCTTAACGATAAAACACCAAAAGAGCCTCCCTTAAAGTCGGAAACAAAACGAAATGCCCACAATTACCACTATGCGGAGAACTAGCAACGTAATTAGAGAAGAGAAGCGAAAGACATCATGGCAACAGAGAAGCCCAGGTTTTCATCCTTTTTCGAAGATGACTGCTACCTTGGAAATCAGAAAATCGACTGAAAAGCCAAGAGAAAGAATAAGATAATTCGGTAATATGACCGAGTCCTAAATTAGTCAGTAAAACTCAGTAGGTACAGCACAGGGAATATAGTCAATAATATTGCAGTAATTATAGATGGTGTCAGACTTACCGGGGGGAATGTGTAATCGCGATGCTGGACACCCGAAACTAATGTGATGTTGTATGTCAACTATTGAAATTATTATTGAAGAATAAAATTTAAATTAAAAAATAGGTTTTTTTCCTTCTCAAACAAGAATGATAAGGAATCTAATTTTTATAAAGGTTATTTGGATTTTAGTTCAGATTTGCCTAATAGCTTTTAATCTTCTGGTGGGCTGGGGCAGTCTCTTCCATTCTCGGCACCTCGGTTTTCTTCTCTGTGATCCCACGCTGGAGCACTGTGTGACACAGACCGGATCGCTCTTCTCCAAATCCTTTTCTGTATTTCTTGTGCACTCGGCCGAACTACATTTCCCAGCCTCACCAGCAACTTGGGGTAACACGTGACCATGTTCTGGCTAATAAAATGTGAGCGGGAATGACATGCATGCCTGTGCCCATACTCGGCCCTTTAAAACCTCCCACTTGTCACTTTCCACACCCAGGAAGTCATATGTTACAGATGGAAGGAGCCTAGGTCCCTGAATTGTTATAAAGGGCAGTACATCCTGTCCTTGAAATGTTCTCGAGCCCTGAAATGATTATGACCACCACATGAAAACATGGGGAGATGCTCACCAATCAACATTAAAAGAACAAAAATAACAAAGTTATATAGCTTTCATGTTTATAAAGATGTAAAATATAGGTACGCACATGAGTAAAAGCTAGATGAACCACTGTCAAAACGAAATCGAAGTACTCCCGCATCCCCTCCTGCGTGCCAGTCACAAAGACAAACCTATATCCTTGTCTCCTCTAGGCTTGCGTATTCTCTGTTCCCTCTGCTTGGAACAGCCCACCCCTCTCTCTCACTCTCTGCCTTCATCGGTCACATTCTTGTCTTTTACTCCACTAGTTCTTAGCTTTCGAGTTACAGCCAAGGTGACACCTCCTCCCCATGCCCTCCCTGATTGCCAAGCTGGGTGGAGCCGCTCCTCTTGAACTCATACAAGGCCCTGGGTGATCACCATCAGGCTAACATATCACACGGGATCCTAACTGCCTGTAACCATGTCTTTATCAGGTACCCTAATCTTAGCAATAGCGACTGGTCCAAGGGGTGGGCCCACGACCCAAGCAGGACCAATCAGGACCCTTCCCTGGGGCTGCCGGATGAACCTAGTTGCAACTGTGCTACTTGCTTCAGCCAATGAAATGCAGATGAAAGCGACACATGTCGCTGAGCTCATTTAACTTGCATGATCACCCTATGAAGAAGGCATTACTCCCGCATTTTACAAACGTGTATACCGAGAGGGGGGATTTGTGTAACCCATCCAAGAGCCACAGCTAGGCATTGTGCATTGCTCTCAGGAAATTCTCAGAAGTTAAGGGAGTGACTGGGCCCGCAGCGTGAAGACATTTTAAAAACCAAAACAACACTGCTACCCAAGCAACAAGCATTTCGGAGCCACCAGCTTGTGATCCCCAAGCTTGAGCCTTTCCTGGAGGGGGCTCCTGTGTGACTACCGGTTTGAGCGAGCGTGAAGTCCAGCCTTTGACGTGCTTCGCCCCTCGCCGGCGCGCAGATAAAGGTGACAGCACGCGCGCCAGAGCAACGTCGCCAAGGCGACCAGCATCTGTCGCCTCCAGGGAAGTGCGCCTGCGCGGTGGACGGAGGTGGTGGGCAGTGAACAGTAGCCAGCCCCTGCTCCACCTCTTGAAAAAAATCTCTCCATTCAAAGCGCGCTCTACTGCGCAGGTAACGAAAACTGGTATCTATGGCAACGGACTCTTGCAGCAGGCAGGTTTCTGGGAAATGTAGTTAAGTAGTCCCGTGAGATCCAGCGACACTTAGAACTCTCTTTGCTAATATCTAATATATATATAAGCAGCACCCAGATATTTCCCCGTCATCTCACAATGGTAGCAAGACGTGTCTTGATTGGTCTGCAGTATTGGAAAAAATTAGTTGCCCAGACTACTTTAATGGAGAGATTTCACAGAAAAAAAAAAAAATCTGAATTTCTGGATTCTCTTGAAAAATTCTGAAGATCTGAAAAGACGGGGGTTGTCATTTCACCACGACCGCAATAGGACAGAGCTGCGTGTTCTCTACCCTCTGTGACTGGGACCTGCAGCCCTCCGTTTCTCTACCTGGACTCCAGATACGTAAGGTTTCAATCTCAGACCCTGGGAAAAAACCACCCGAAGCTCCTTTCCCTGGCATTTAAAGTGTGCGGATCAATATCGTCTTTACAGGCTCCCCACCCCTCACCCCCCAACACTACTACCCTCACTTACTCATCAAATATTCACTGAATGTCTGCTCAGGGCCAAGCGCCGTGCTAGGCACTGAATCTTCAGCTCAAACCCGCCTTCCTCCCTCCCACCAAACATCCGCATGATCCACATCCTGAATGAGATAGCAGTGGTTGTGCTAGCCGGTTCAGAAACGGAAAGACACCACGTCATCCAAATCCACTTGCTCCCTACACTGGGCGAGCGAGTAGCAAGAGTTCAGAGAGCAAAATGAATCCGAATCCACTCGGGAACGCAGGCAGTGAAAATGTCGGAGTTCGGAGAGGGACATCTGCATTCTCCGCACCGACCGCTGCTCTTCCTCTGTCTGACTGTTCTTGACCATCCCACTATGGTGTCACCTCCTTTAGGATGCATCCCCGCCCACAGTAGGAATCGTTGTCCCTTCAAGCCTTCAATGTCCATCCCTCTTGATGGGTCAGATCGCTTCTACTTTGAATCGGGGCAACTGGTGTCTACAGATGGGTGAGACCTGGGCCCCATCCCTCGAGGAGCGCCCAGTTGGGTGTCCGGAGCTGGACGCCAATTGCGGGGGAGGGTCCTCCAGAAACTGACGTAGACATTGAAGAATTTGTCAAAGACTTTATTAAACTTTTCTTTTCTTTTCCCCTTATGAACCCCCACACCAACGCCTTACTGCAGCAAGAGTTTCCGGTTTTGTCGGTATGTAATAGCCCTGGTCAGAGAGAAAAGGCCTGGACGTTAGAAAGAGAACTGGAGGCCCTTGCAGATCTACAGACCCCGCCCTCCCGCAAAAAAAACAAACAAACAAACAAACAAAAAAAACAACCTTCCCTCCAATCATTCGGCTTAGCCAGTGACATCATCGGTCTCTGGGCAGATTTCCAGTGTTCTCAGCCAATCAGGGTTGGCACATGAGGAGAAAGGCATGAAAAATTGGGACTGGGGGTGAGAGTAAAATGTGGAAACACAAAGAGTGGAAAAAGCCAAGAGGTACGATGCGAGACCCAGACACAGGCAGCGAGGCTCAAAGAGAAGGGAAAAGACAGAAAGTGAGAGAAAAGGAAAGAACAGGTGCTCGCCGAACCGTGTTCCCCAAAAGACACATCCAGGTCCTCATTCTCGGTCCCTGTGAATGTGACCTCATTTGGAAATAGTGTCTTTGGAGATATAATTAAGTTAAGGTAAGAGGGGATCATTCTGGATTTGGGCTGGACCCCTCATCCGATGGCTGGCGTCCTTATAAGAGGAGAGAAAGGGAGATTTGAGACAGAGGCAAAAGGCACATGAAGACTGGAGGGAAGTCACACGCCAAGGAACGGACGGCAAGGCTGCAGCAGCCACCCGAAGGAAGGAGGCAGGGATGGAACCGATTCTCTCAGAACCTCCAGGAGGAACCAACCCCACCGACCCCTTGATTGTGGACTTCTGGCCTCCAGAACCCTGAGGACGAATTTCTGTTGCCTTAAGCCACCCAGTGTGTGGTCATTTGTTACAGCGGCAACAGGAAACTCACACACAGGGAGGCGGTGGCCAGAGAGCAGGGAGGGAGCTCTGTGACAGAGACAGGGGGGCGAGAGGGGACTTGGGCAAGAGGATGAGAGAGAAACGGAACTCAAGACAGAAAAGGGACCCCCGGGGATGGAAGAGGGGAAGACAGGGAGACGGGTTCAAACACCGGGAGAGAGGGACTGGGAAGGGAGGTGGCGTCAGCGGGAGAGATTTAAAGCAGCAGCGAGGGGCTGACAACAGGGAGAAAGCCTGCAGGGCTCATGGGCTGGGAGTTAGAAACAGACCCAGAGAGAGGAAGAGACTTTCAGAGACAGAGGCAGAGAGACTGAGACACACAGATTCAACCTGGGGGGCAGGGGAAGGAGGAGGAGCGGGTGGCGGAGCTGGGAGTGGGGCAAAGGAGGGGAGGAGAAAGCCCGGTGGAGAGGCAGAGAGACAGGGTAGAGACTGCATTGGGGGGCAGGCAGACAGAGGCAGGAGCAGTGTTGGGGGGGGGAGGGTGATTTATGAGGGCATTGGCACTGTGGGCTCCGTGCTTGGGGCTCACGGAAATGTTTTCATTTAAAAAATCTTGAGAAGTAGAAGAAAATAAGTTAGTAGAACAGTGACGATGACGACGATGATGAATAAGAATATATAATAATGACTCCAGCTTGGAATATGTCTGTCTTCAAATCGGCACATTCACGAAATTTAATTTTTAGTATTATTTTTATGGAGGAGGAGACCCACGAAGGCAAAAGAGCTGAGGATCCAGGAAGACATAATGTGGTCCAGGGGGGTTGGGGGAAGAGGAGACGAGAGAGAGAGAGAGAGAGGAGAGAGAGAGAGAGAGAGAGAGAGAGAGAGAGAGAGAGAGAGAGAGAAGAAATGTAGAGAGGGGAGGAGAGCCAGAGAAAAAGAGACAGAGACAGAGACAGAGACATAGAGTGACTAGGAAGGAGATTCCGAAATAACACAGTGACCAGCCCAGGGCAGTGCCACTATTGAGGGGCTCAGTGGGGTCACCCGGGGGCCTCGGGAGGGGAAGGGATGACTCACGAAGCCACGATGACCCCCAAGGCGAGGAGAGCCAGAAATATGGAGATGATGATGCCAGGCAGGGCCCGGCTCAGCGGGCTGTCACTCATTTTCTCATACCGCAGGGCTACGCGGGGCTGCCTGTCAACTGGGGGTGGGGTGGGGTTAGGGGGCGGACAGCCCCGACCTCCGAGTCACCACCCTTCCTTGGCTTCATGCACCCACTGCTGACTCAGCACCCCGGCTCCTCCCCATCCCGCTCCTGGCCCTCGCCCTCTCCTGGGGTCTGACTCCCCATCTCTTCCTCCAATTCTGTGTCCCGGATGCTCTTCTAGTCACTTAGGATCCTGCCCTGAACCCCTGAACCCCTGAACCCCGCGGGGAAACATCCCTGCCCTCCCCCAAGCCAACAGCACGACAGCCAGGGCCCCTAAGGAAGCAAATAGATAATTCCGCTCTCTTTAGTGTCATGGGGGGAGGAGGGGGAATGATACGAAAAACACTTCCAGGTTTAAAATAAGAGAAAAAAACCCTAACAATTGAATAATGTCAGAAGTCTTCTCATTGGATCTTGATTTGAATGAATCAGCCGTGACAGGTATTCTGGGGACAATTAGGGAAGTTGGAAAAGGGACTCGGAATTCTTTGATATTGAGGAACTGTTGTCAGGTTCGCTGGGTGTGGGGATGGCATTGTGGTCATGTAGAAAATGTCCTTATTTTTAGAGGCACGCGCTACGAAAGGGTGTAATCTCCCGGTGCCTGATTTCTTTTAAAATACCGCAGCGATAAATAGGTAAAGCAGAAGCAGAGGAAACGTTCGTCGTCAGGATGATTCGATAGAAAGAGCCACTTTAGAGGATGTCCCTGGGGAGTCGTCTCCGAGGAGGCAAATCTTGAGACTGGAGGCAAGGAGGTGCCACGGAGAGAGGGGACAGCATGTGAAAAGGGCCAGCGTGACTATTCAGTCCTGACGTATATATGGGCGTTCGTTGTACTGTCTTGTCTGCTCTAAGGATAGGTATTTTTAAAATCTCGAATAGGATGCGGTTCCATAGTGCAGCGGTCAGCACGTCTGCTTTACACGCAGAAGGTCCCGGGTTCGCACCCCAGTGGAGCCACGGTCCATGGTCTACAGCCACGGCACCCTGAACGTGCCTAATCCCATCGGATCTCGGAAGCTAAGCAGGGGCAGGCCTGGTTAGTACTTGGATGGGAGACCACCTAGGAAGACCAGGTGCTGTAGGCGTAAAAAAAATCTCGAATGGCAGAATGAGTGAATTCAGCACATCCTTCCAGACCTCCCACATATGGTAGCAGCTAAAAAGAAAACCTTTTTCTAGCACCTGCCATTCCGGCATTATAGGCCTTGTAAAGATACAGGGGTTTTCCTATACCACAGCCCGGATGTGGAAGCAACTTCTGGGCCACGCTGGAAGCAAATGTTCAGGGCAGGATTCGAGGCTGCGTGTGGGGGACCTCAAAGCCCACACCCACTGGGACACGGCCGTCTTCACCTCTCATGCACCTGCCCCGCCTCCGTCTTCCCGCACCCCGAGAGCTTACCGAAACAGTACTTTTTCTTGATACAGTTCGGACTGATCTTCAGGCAATGTAAACAGTCCAAGACCTCTTCTTTTAGCAAGTCTGGACCAGGGGAAAGGGTGGACTGAGATGAGGGCAGCTATCAGAGGGCTGGGAAGGAGCGGGAAGGCAGGAGGGGACAGCGGAGGTGGAGTCCCTTGGCCCTCGGGAATCTGGAGGTCCCGTGTGCAGGGCCAGCTGAGCAGAACTCACTGACAGCTCATAGTGAAAATAACTGTTACATAATATCGAGGAGTCAATTGAGTTGCAGCTGTCCAATTCGTAAACCTTCGACTAATTAAAATTAAACACATCTATTTATGAAATGTCAACAAACATTTTGCACATAGACTGGCTGGCCGCTCACTCATCTGTCCCCTCCTCTTCCTGCCACACAGGAAGACTGCGTTTCCCGGGACCTTTGGCGGTAGGGTGCGACCACGTGACAGCGTTCCGGCCAACGGGAAGTGGGCAGAGGGACGTGGCAAATGTCCTTGTAGGGTTCCCTATTCTCTTTCCTTTCTGAAGCTCGCTTAGACGCTGCAATGTGGGTGCAACCTGGACCACTTGGAAAATGCTCAGCTATTCGTGGATTGTGGGTGGGAGAGAAAGAAACCTTTTTGTTGTTGTTGTTAAGCCGCTGAGAACGTGGGGTTTGCTTCTAGGACGTAGGCTCTCCTATCCTGACTGACCTCCCTCCCAAGTACCTTTTTGCAAGGTTGCAACTACTTTCCTAAGCCCGCGAAAATCGAGTATCCCTAGGTGCTATGGCTTTGGAGCGGGGAGCCGCCAGATGGAGTAGGTGTAATAGTAGGGCTTGTTTTGGGGGAGACGGGGATTAGAGGTATAGGGAGGGTAGAGAAGGGAGGGAGAGACCATGAATCCAGAACTCACGGCAGCTTTTGGGATCACAGGCTGCAAGAGAAAAGAGCCGAGGTGAGCTAAGTTGGGACGGCAGCTTGAGCAGTTAATGGGGAAGGGACCGGGACAGAAGGGAATGTGGGGGAGGGGCAGAGAAACCATGGGTGGTGGGGTGAGGGGAGGGGGGAGGGAGCTTGAGAGAAAAGGTGAGAAGCGGACGGAGTGATGAAGGCGGCGGAGAGGGCTTGGTGGAGAGAGATGCCGCACCTTTTAATTCGTAGGATCTTAAAACTTTCTTGAGTTCTTGGATTGCATTCTCCCTAAGACTCACCAGCTCTTCCAGCAGGGGCCAGTCTGAGGAAAGAAAGATCCTTGCGGGCTGGGAGGCTCCCAGCCCTCCGTTCCGCAGCTCCAAAGAGAAAGGATGCGGAAACTCCTTTCCGTTCGCGAGGAGTAAGCAAGACCTGGTATTACTCGGGGAACCGCTGGGCGAATCGGTGGCCTCAGGGGTCCTGCATCTAGCGTCCGATCCACAGCGGGGGGCCCCCGGTCGCACCGCCCTCCCTCGCCCTCAGTTTCCTCATCCGGTTAGTAGTAGAAGGCTGGACTCGATCGCTTCTCCTCTCTTCTAGTTTTTGACACTCCCTCCTTCATGAGGGCTCTACTCATTCTCGAGACCCGCGCTGTCCGATGTGGCAGCCCCCAGCCACACACGGCTACCGAGTGCTCAGAACGGGACTCCAGCTCAGGGCCCTCCCACGTGACCGAGGTTAGAAGCCGAAGGTCCTGACCTTGGCCCAGACCAGAAGATGCTATGTGATCTACCCCTCCACCCTCTTACCTCTAGGACCTCATCTTCCACATCTCTCCAACCCGGCCCTCGAGTCTGCGAATATGCCAAACATAGTCCTGTCCACCGGGGGTCCTTTCTTTCTGCCTGCAGCCCTCGACCCCACACCCCTCATGGCTGATTCCCCTCTCTTTCCGTCTTTCCTCACCCGCTGACTTCTGGGTGTCATCTTCCCTGGTCGCCCTGCTTTAAACTGCGACCCCATCTCTACTCCCGGCGCTGCCTGTCCACGGGTCTCCGCTTTATTACTTTCCTCCATCATATTTGTCTCCTTTTGACTTATTACATCGTGTAGTAAAGGGTTAACGCAGCAGGCCTGGGTTGTCCAAATCCTGCACATTCCAAGAACAGGTTTGGCTCTGGCCCGGCTCCGCCCCTCAGACCTTGGAATGTCCCTCCTGTGACAGTGTCCTTCCTTACTTGAGGACCTTGGGCCACATCAGTCTATACTTAACGGCCAGATTCATGGTAAGGCCTCAGGCCACGTGACCGCTGGAGGGGCTTGGAGACTGAGCGACAAACGTCAGCCACTTGGGTTCTCCAGGCGGATGTGACCAATCCCTGATAATGTAATAATGGTCGGTAAAGTGGTTGGTCCAGGCTCTTTGAAACTGTCACTGTCATAAAAATGACAGATCAAGGATCGAAAGAACACTAGACTGTCCTTTCTCGTCCTTAGATCACCCACTGGAGAATGTAGTGTCTAAGCTAGGGTTGAAGTGTCACTAACTCTCAAATCACACACACACACACACACACACGCATTTCTCATATCTTTTTAAAAACTGCTGAGCTGGTCCACAGTGTCCTACACCCTGCTCCATCCCTCGAGGTGGGACAAGGCTTCTGGGGCTTATACCTCTCCCCACATCCCCCAAGACCACAGAGTCCTCTACTACGCTCTGCTGGGACTGTCATGAGGACCTCGCAAATCTCCATCGACTGACGGAAAGGCCCTCCGGGGTCGCAGAGACAGGCCCGCGGGCTGGGGGTTGGGGATTCGCTCTCCGGGATGTCCCGGGTTCAAGTCCTCAGCTCCGGTGCTTCCCAGCTGTGTGCCCCTGGGCCTGTCTGAGCTTCGGTCCTCTGCAGAGGGCGCCGCCCACGGAGATGGCTGTCCAGACTTTTCTAAGCAAAGCACTCAGAGCCCTGCCGGAAGTGCAGTAAAGGCTGTACCCCGCGTTTGCCTTCGTTTTCAAATCAGGAGGAGGCGCGGTGGTGGCAAGGGACGAAGGGGAGGGGGCTGGGACACGTCTTTCCCTTTCGGCTCCTACCTCTCAGGGCATTACTCTTTAAGATGTTCACTTGATTCTTGATAAGGGACGCCACATGGTCCAGGGGATCGACTTCTGGGGACGAGAGGGGAGGAAATTCCGCTGGGTCCCTCAGAGAACCAAGTTACCCCTCCCCCATCTTCCTCCAGGTCAGGTCCCTCCCTCCCCCCCTCTCTGGGGCCGCTGGTCCCCCTCAAAGTGTCCCCGACTCCAGCGTCCGGCTCGGACCCCGCGGGTGCCAGGCACCGTCCCCTCCCCGCCGCTCACCCGCTTTCCCCACGAACGCGTTCAGCGCGTAGTCCCGGAAGAAAGGCCCCTGCATGCCCCGCAGCAGGGCCTGCGCGCGGGTCCGCAGCTGCTCCACGTGGAAGCGGCTGGGGACGATGGCGACGCGCAGCTGGCTCAGCGCCTCCTGCACCGAGCGGTCGCACTGCAGGCAGCCCCAGCCTCCGGGGGCGCTCAGGCCCGCGAGCAGCAGGAGGGCCAAGGCCGGAGGCATGGCAGGGCCTTTGTGGCGTCACAGACCGATCCCGGCCACCTTCTCCCCGCCCCGCCCCCCGTCCCCCGTCCCCCGTCCCCCAGGTAACGAGTCACCGCTCGCCTCATTTACATGCGTTTGTTCAAGGAAGTCAGTGGAGCACCCCACGACGTGCAGCGCGCTGGAGAGAGTCCCAGTGTCCCTCGACTAAGCAACGGTTTAAACCAAAGGTGGTAGAGCCACGCGATGGGACATTATTATTCGGTCTCGAAAAGGAAGGAAATTCTGACACGTGCTGCGAAGCGGATGAAACTCGAGGTCGTTATGCTAAGTGAAGAAGAGACAAATTGCTTGATTCCACTCATATGAGACCTTTAGATTACCTAGAACTGTGAGAGTCACACTAAAGATATATAACATCCGTTTGGTGGCTTCGGCCACGCTCAGATTTTCCCAAATGCCTCCCATCTCGTCTCGATTCAATATCGCCTCCTCCAAGGAGGAGGAAAAGGAAAGTCACCACAGACAACGCCCAGACGGATGGGCGTGGCCGCGTTTCCCATAACTTGACTTAGCCACACCGAAATGTGAATTTCACACGATTCCCACATGTCATAAAATATTCTTCGCTTGAGTTTCTCAACCATTTAGAAATGTACATTTCATTCTTAGCTCGGGGGGGTGGGGCTATAGTCTGCCATTAACTCGACTCATTATCCTGTTGGTTTCTGTCATGGCACTAATTACAATTTATAATTTTGGGGGTCTTTCTCTCATATCATCTAATAAACCCCTTGAGTCCAGGAACCATATGTGTTTCGTTCACCATTATGTCCCCAACCCCTAGGAAGCGACCTGGCATAGGACAGGTGTTCAATCAATACTTGCCGAATAATAATAAAAAAAAGTCAATTTCCCTTCCTGAGCCTCAGTTTCCTCTTCTGTAAGTGGAGATAGTATATACCTAGTTTATCTCGAGGCTGAGACGGTGTCAGCCCACGTCCGCATGATCCAGTGTGTCAGCCCCTGGTCGCACGTGGCTACTGAGCACTCGAAATGTGGTGTGACCGAGAAACGGAACTTTATTTTTATTTAATTGTAATTAATTTAAATGTAGATTAAAAAAAAAAAAACCACAGATCCTAGGTTCAGTTATTGGGAAACCTTTAAACATGTTTGGAACAACTCGAGTGTGTGAATTTACTCCAACTGTAAACGTTATAAAATCTAAGTAGAGGTCACATATTTTAAATAAAAATTGAGTGTCCAAATTCACATGTGCTGCCTGACAACATTTTGAAGGCTCAGCACAAAAAAAAAAGGGAAATATGTCAGTAATTTTTATGTTGGTCGTATGTTGAAAGAATAATATTTTGGTTATATTGAGTTAACAAAATATATTATAATTAAGGTCGCCTGTTTCTTTTTCCTTTTTTTTTTGAACGTGGCTAGTGGGAAGTTTGAATTGCATGGGGATCGCATTATATTTCAATTGGACATCGTTGGTGTAGCACATAGATGGTGCCCAATGCTATTCAAATTGAATTAGATGGGATGAAATTAGGTGGAGGTTTATGGTTGGGCGGGGGAGTCACTCAAGATGTAATGGGGCGATTGGACCACAAGGGGGCGCGCGCGCCCGAGTGGAACTTCGCTCTTCCGCCGAAGAGTCTCACCTTTGGCTCGCCTGCCTTTCCCAGAATTAGCCATTTGTAATGGCAGCTACCGCGGTGCCCTAAGAAGGAGTTGTCAGAATGGGATGGGAAAACAAAGGCTGCAAATTCCTCAGCTTCTAAGCCCCAAAGCCGCAGGTCCAGGCGTGGAGCAGGGAGAATCAGGAGGCAGAACCGGTTTTATCTCTCTGATGATGCAACCGCGTCGAAGTGCCATTTGGGAAAACACAGCTGAGTTAAGTATCTGCAGAGTTCGCAGCCTGGCAATTCCCCTCCCTTTGAGGAAGTGGCTGAAGACGGTCTCACCCTCTCCCCGCTGCCCCTGGGCACAAGGATGCCCATCACAGTGGCGGTGGTGGCGGCAGGGTCCAAGGCAACCCTGGGGAGTAGAAGGTGCTTGCTTGCCCCTGGGTGTCCAGCGCCAGGATTCCGCAGCCGTGGCAAGCGACACACTAGGCTGTGCGCCCAGCGACAAGAATCGATCTGGGTGAAAAAAGGCAGAAACGGAGTGAGACCTACGACCCAATACTATTGACATAAGTTTAACGTTTTCAAACGAAAATATGCAGTGTGTACGAACACCTACGAACAAAAAGACACACAACAAACGGGATGGCAGGGAAGGAAGAAAGAGTAGGCAAAGGGGAGCAAACGAGTGATAAGACTAACGGTGTGAACCGGGCCCTTAAGGGTGCCACTGAGGTCAGGCTGCCCGAGTGTGAATACATGAATTATTCGTTAAGCTCTGTCACTTCATTATTGGGCGACCTCAGGCAAATTAAGCAACTTCTCTGTGCCTCAGCTTGCCTTGTCCATAAAATGGGATGACAGGAGTCTTGACATTATAGGCTGTCCCAAGGATTAAAAAATGTGAAATGTGCGAAGAGTTTAGAACAGGACACAGCAAACGGTGTCCAGCTGCTGGCTATTCGTATGAGTTTTACGAACTGAAAACTATGATCTATTTGATCTTCTGCACCTGAGGTTATTGAAAATGGAAAGGAAAGGAGGGGCCCACCGAGCTTGGGAGGGGAGAGACAGTCAAGAAAGAGGAAATAATAGATTTGGATGTGAACGTGGGGATTTCTGCGTCCCGCCGAGGGGGAGGAGATGTGAAGATGCCTGTGTTAGTCAGGATGGGCCAGGTTATGCTACTGTAACAGACAGTCCCAATATCTCGGTGGCTTAAACAACAAATTTATTTTTTGTTCGTGTCATTACGATTGGCCCGTCAGGACTCTGGCAGAGAGGGAAAAAAGAAGAAACCCCACAGTCATTCTTAAATGATTCTATTCACGTGTGACACCTGCTCGCTGGCCACATTGAGTCACGTGCGACTGGGGAAGATGATCCTTCACGCATCCAGAAGGACCAAGAGTCGGAATATTTGTGAGGGGCTTAAATGACCGACTTGAAGGTCTCATTAAACTTAGGGGCCTGAGAGCTGAGCCAGCCTGTTCCTCGAGCCTGGGCCTGGCTCAGAGAGAACAAGTCCCTCAGAGAAGTTCCCTCATGACATCATGGTGGGGGCGATGCCACAGTCACCTACGGCTGCGTAACAAATAGCTCTGAAACACAGTGCCTGAGAACAATAAGCGTTTGTTACCTCCCGCTTTCCGTGGGTCAGGAATCAGAAAGTGACTTAGCTGGACAGTTCTGGCTCAGAGTCTCGTGATGTCAGCTGGGCAGCGGTCATCGGAAGGCGAGACTGGGGCTGGAGAACCTGATTCCAGCGTGGCACCCTGGCAGGCGGCACTGGCTCTTGGCAGAAGCCCCAAGTCCTTGCCGTTTGGGCCTCTTCACAGGCTCCTTAAAGGTCCACGAGATGTAGCGGTGGCTTCCCCAGAGTAAACATTCCAAGAGAAGGCCAGCAGGAAGGAGCTACGTCCCTGGGACCTGACCTCGGAGGCCACACGCCATCGCTTCCAGCAGATTTTACCCGTTAAGAGCAAGCCATCGAGCCTGGCTCACATTCAAAGGAAGAGAGAGTTAGTTTCCACCTTTTTAAGAATTTGGATGAAACCACTGCCCACAGTCATGCGGTGGAATGGTGGCGTGTGCGTTTGGCCACCCAAAGCCAGCAGCCGTGTCCTATTATCTCAGGAGCATTATGGGAAATGTGGTGGAGACTGCCAGCTGCCCCCCAAATCTGCTCTCCCCCTTGAGCATGTGTTAATTCAAGTAATTCTCACGACCCCATGAGGTAAGCTAACAACACCTAACATTTATCGAGCCCTTACTATATGTCCTAAGCGCTTTACACGCGTCAACTCAGTTAACCTCACAATAGCTCCGTGGGGGCCGGGACTGGTTTGACCCCCATTGATAAGCAGGGACACTGTGCACGAGAGATGTCAGGTAACTCATCTAAGGTGGCATGGCTGGTTATTGGCGAGCCGGGATCTGAACCCAGACAGTCTGGCTGCCAAGTTCATACTCTTGGCCACTACGCTATGTTATGAAGAGGAGACCTAATTGCTTTATGCATGCATTGCCACTGTCAAAAGATATCTTCAGTGTTCCGGGGACCTTGTGAAGTAATCGACATAAAGTGGTGAGTCACCGAACGGCTTGGTACATTTAATCCACACACCACTGTTTTCATCCCCGTTTGACAGATGTGGAAACTGACGCTTGGCGGGGTCAGGCCACCTGCTCTGGGTCGCGTGGGTAGAGACAGAAGCAGGAGTGTGCGTGGGGGGCAGGCAAGGTGAGGTCTGGCCCGGAGCCCTGCTGGGTGACCCCAACGGGCCTATTTGGCGTTGGCGTGAGGCAGGGGCGCAGGATGCCAGGGAGAAGGTTGCAGAGCGTTGGTTTGCGGCCCAGGGAGGTGGCGGGATTAGAGGAGGTGACCGCAGCGCCGGCGGGGGTGGGGTGGGGTGGGGCGGGGCCTGTTCTCAGCTCCCTCCCAGGGCCACGCTGCGTGGCTGCGGGAACAGTGACCTGTCCTCACGCACTGCGGTGGGAGGACACGGCGGGGCAGCCCCTCTGGAAAACTTTCGGTAGAGTCTCAGGAAGCTGCCATACGCACACCCCTGCTCCGTGTGTACTCCGGAGGGACAGCAGCACGTGTCTCCAGGGGATGCAGACAACCACGCCCACGCCGAAAACGACCCAAACGTCCATGGACGCGACACTCGCTGGATAAACTACATTTTTTTTTTGTTTGTTTTTTTGGTAGATTAGTAAAAGTGCAGTCCTATTTTCGTGTCCCTTTATCCAAAGCTAATAGGTGCTTTGCTGAGTTTTCTCATCCCTGAGTGTCAAATTCATGCGTTGCAGCTTGACAGTTTTTAAAAATATTTTCGGTGTTCTTAAACGGTGAACCCTCTTCACATCGCCGGCGTGCGGGATCCCCAGCACCGGGCCTGCACTGACACTGACCCTTCTCTTCGTGTCCCTCACGGGGACACAAGCTTCCTGTCGTCGCTCTGCCTCACAGCGTTCCTTGGGTATGTCATGTCCTGTAGACGCCACCTTCGTGCTGACGGAGCTCTGCCACTTACTCAGCGGCGAGCGCTTCCAACCACGAGACCAAAACAGTTTGAATCGACAGCTGCAGAATCGTGGAGTGAGGTTACCCTGATCTTCTGGTGAATGTGATCGGCGGTTTTGCACGTGTGACTTTATAAATCTTGGAATCATGAAAAAGAGAAGCGGAAACCCAGCGCTCGGGCACACTCATTCGAGGGAATTCCGCGCGGCCCTGGGGCAAATGCGGTCGCGCGCCCTGTGGGGTGCTCCTCGTCCCCGTGATGCTACAGGGTCCGGGCTGAATCCTCAGGTGATAAATGGACGAAGGAAATGAGGAAAGCGATGAGGGACAGGCGAGGGGGGAGGGGCCGCGACCGGATGGGGACGAGCGTGGCAGGTTCCGTTTCTTGACCTTCAAGGGTCATCGTTTAAGGTGCAAACTATGATTTAAAAAAAAATCATCCATATGCTTTATCCTGAGAGTAAGGGCGAGTGACGCGATCTGATTTACCTTTTTGAAGATTGCGGTAAGATACACACAGCTTGAAACTGACCGTATTTTCAGTGGACTGCGCAGCGGCGTTAAGTACATTCACGTCCCTGCGCAACCGTCACGCGCATGCGTCTCAGAGCTTCTTGCTTCTTGTAAAACTGAAACCTTCTCCCTCTCGTCCGTCCCCGGTGGCCGATATTCTGCTTTGTGCGGACCCCCTTAACCCTCACTAGGCACAGAAGCTGCTCCCTACGATTTTTTCCTTGCTCATAGAATTCCCCCAAACCCTGCTTTGTGCGGGTTTCTGGTTCTGTGACCGGCCGATTTCACTTAGCAGAATGTCCTCAGAGCGTATCCACGTTTGTAGC
Organism: Pteropus medius; assembly: GCF_902729225.1. Taxonomy (NCBI): domain Eukaryota; kingdom Metazoa; phylum Chordata; class Mammalia; order Chiroptera; family Pteropodidae; genus Pteropus; species Pteropus medius. The sequence goes on along the minus strand of NW_024347852.1, from coordinate 366,579 downwards.
ACGGGTTAGCATTGCCTTCTTTTTTTTAGGCTGAATGGTATCCCATTGGATACAAAGACCTCGTGTTTACCCATTCATCTGCTGACAGATGCTTTGGTCGCTTGCACATAATGTGTTATGTCCATTTCTGGACGTGTGTGACATTTCACAGTACGAGAGCTTTAAAAATAACGTGCAGTGCGATCTACTGAATAAGTAGTATTCACACACACCCGCACACACACACCTTTGGCCTGGGCCTGGGTGTCTCCTGGAGGCAGAGGGAGGCCTTGAGACTTGTCCCCTGGGGCACTTCTCCCATCATACACTGACTCTCATGCCCACAGGGTGGGGCTCCAAATGCTGTCACACCCACCTGCCAGTTTCCTCTGGACTCTGTCACCTGCCCTGCGGACCAGGCCTGGAGGCTTCTCTGCAAACAGCTACCCCCCCACCTCTTCTCCCAGCACGGAGCTGGGCGTGAGGTGACCACAGGCCGCCTGCCCTCCTGCAGTCCAGCTGTCCTGTCTTTCCTTGAGCTCGGTCCCTCACTGTTTCTCCCCCTTTTTGCCTCTCCTTCTCTCTCTGAGTCTCTGTCTCCCTGTCTCTGTGGCTCTCAATATTCCTGTGCTCTCCTTTCCCTGGCTTTCTATCTAACCATTCAAAATTAAATAACCCAATTATGGGCAAAGAACTTGAATAGACATCTCTCCAAAGAAGATGTATGAATGGCCGATAACCACGCCATTAGTCATCAGGGAAACACGAACATGAATCATAGTGAAATGCCACCCCACGCCCACCGGGATGGTCATAATCCAAAAGTCAGACAAGCATCGATGAGAATGTGGAGACACCGGAACCCTCGTACGTTGCCGACGGGGATGTGAAATGTGCAGCCAACCTGGGAAGCAGACCAGTAAGTCCTCAAAAAGTTAAACACAGAGTTACCCTAAGACTTGGAAATTCCACTTCTCGGTAAATATCCACGAGAATCGAAAGCGTTCACGAAAAAACGTGTACGCGAATGTTCAGAGCAGCACCATCCACGACAGCCAGAAGGGGCAAACAACCCAAGGGCCCATCGACTGAAGTACAGGTAAACAAAATGTGGTCTACTCGTGCATGCGATGGAATATTATGCAGCCATAAAAAGGAATGAAGCGCTGACACACGCTAGCCACCACAGGGGTGAGCCTCGAGAACATGATGCTGAGTGAAAGAAGCCAGACACCAAAGCCCATGGATCGTGTGATTCCATTCCTATGAAATGTCCAGAACAGGCAGATCTATGCAGGCGGAAAGCAGATCAGCGGTTGCCCGGCGTGGGATATTGGGAGGCGATCGCTAATGAGTGTGGAGTTTCTTTTTGGGGTGATGGAACTGTCCTGGGGCTAGATACTATGCTGATCACACAACCCCGGGAAGGGACTCAAACCCACTGAATGCACTGCACATGTTAAAATGGTGAATTTTAGGGTATGTTAATTATGCCTTAAAAAAAAACAAACAAAAAACCACAGTTAAATCAAACAAACAGAAAAGAATGACTTGTGGAGTCCGAGTCCCAGCTTGGGGCTCTTTACCAGCTGTGCGCCCCGGGGGACAGCTCCCTCCCTGAGCCACGGAGTTCTCACCTAACTCTACAACAATACTTCCGTTGTCAGGGGCAAATGGGATGATGAATGTAAAGTCCCTGGCATAGACACATTGTCCCATAAACGTGAGCTGGGAGCAGCGAGAGAGGCATCCCATTTGATCCAGTAGAAACGCTGACTGATGAAGAAGACCTGGTCCCGTCCTCTCCCCCAGCCCTGGCCCCAGCCCCGCCTCCTCTCACAGCCCCGCCATGGCTCCCTAGTGCCTCCGGGACGGAGCCCAGCCTGGCATTGGAGACACCTGGCCATACTCTCCCTTGCATGCCTCGCATCACCTGTCACCTTTATGCAGACTCGAGCACTCAGCCTAGCCCGACCCACACCTCCATGCACCTGTCCACGCAGGTCCCTCCACCCGGGATGCCCTCCCCATTCTCTCCTTCCCCACCTACCTGCCCGGTGAACTCGGCGCCATGCCAAAGTCACCGCCGGGCGCACGCCCTCTGACCCAGCCACTCCGAGTTCTGGTTCAGACCACACACGTGCACTCAGAGAACGAAGAGTGAGGGTATTGGTCACGGCACTCATCATGGCAGAGGGGGAATAGGCTAGATCTTCATCGCCGGGGAGACTGTCGATAAACGAATGTGATAGATGCACGTGGTCACAGACGGGACCCTCTTCAAGATGTGTTACTAAGTGAAAAATGCGAAATGCGAAACCAAGAGTACTTCGTGTCCTGCCCCTCCCTCCCTCGCTGTGTGACCTTGGAAAAATTCCCTGGCCTCTCTGAACCTCCACCTCCTCATCTATAAAACAGGATATTCATAATCTCGAAGATCACGGTTAAGATTAAATTGCCAAACACATGGGGGAAAACTATCTATATGGCAGAAAATGTAGGTTTTTTGCATTAAAGTGGTTGGCAAACATTTTCTGTAAAGGGCCAGATAAGAGATATTTCTGGCTTTGCAGACCATATAATCTCTGTCACAACCACGCGGCTCTGTCGTAGCAGAAAGCAGTCACTGACGGTGCATTAATGAACAGAGGCGGCTGTGTTCCAATAAAACTTTATTTAACAAAGCAGACAGCTGAAAAAAAAAAAAAAAATAGCTCAGAGAGCCGGCCCACGGGCCATAGTTTGCCAATCACGATATTAGAATTGGAAAAAGAGGCAACTATTTATTTTCGTAGGCTTCGTGTGCCCCTCCAACCTCCTAACTCTTCTCCACGGTCCTTATCAGATTGCGTTACGGTTTTGATTTCTTTCTCTTTAGGGCTCCAGCCCTCCCCACCCCGAGACATTGAACTCTCAGGGGGCAGGAGCCATATCTGAGCTTCCTGGGCCCAGCCTCCACCCTTGTTCTAGGAGCAGAGCAGAAATATTTGTTGAATTCATTCACTCACTCATTCATTCATTCATTCATTCATAGAGATAGCACGTGTACCAACTGTATGCCAGGCACTGTCCTCAACACTGAGGCTGTAACAGTGGCCAGCACAGACACAGACCCTCGTAGCTTATGTTCAAAGCGGGGAAGATGGACCTTAAATAAAATAAACACAAAATATATAACCTGTAAGATGATCTTACGCATCAAAGAGAAGCAAAAAAAAGCAGGAACGGAGGCGAAGAGGGTGTTGCTAATTTCCGTGGCTCTGCCAGAGGTGGCCTCAATGAGAAGGTAAAGTCCGGAAGGAGATGAGGGACTGAGTCATGCGGTTGTCTCGGGGAAGAGCCTTCTGCGCAGAGGGCACAAACGGCAAGTGCCCTGGGGCAGAGACGTGCCTGGCATTTCAAGAATGCCAGCAACCGAGTGGGAAGGAGGAGTCGAAGATGGGAGACCGGGTCAGGAAGTGAGGGGTGGATGGTGAAAGCCTCACAGGCCTCGTGGTGAGCGCTCTGCTTTTACTCTGAGAGGGAGCCTGGGGAGCTGTCTCAGACTGGGCGGCTTAAACAGCAGCAGTTCACCTCTCACAGCCTGGAGACGGAGAAGCCCAAGAGCAAGGTGCCACTGGATGCGCTCACTGGTGGTGACAGCTCTCTCCCTGGCTTGCAAGATGGCGGCTTCTTCCTCCGTCCTGTGGCGGAGAGTGTGGGACTCTGGTCTGTCTCCTCTTCTTATACGAACACCGATTCCATCACGCCCCCCACCTCACGACCTCATGTAAACCCAATTACCGCCAAAGACGCCCCCTCCCAATACCATCATACTGGGGGGTAGGGCGTCAGCAGGTGGGTTTCAGAGGGATGCCAACACTCCGTCCCCAACGGAGGAAGAATGAGATCTGACCGAGGTTTTAATAGGATGGTTGCTGGCTGGATGGAAGCAGACAGCCCAGCCAGGAGGCACGAGATGCGTCAGGAGGTGATGGCGGACTGGATCAGGGTGGTGGCAGACAGGGTCGTGAGGGGTGGTAGAACTGGGAGCACGTTCTGAAGGTAGAGACTCCAGAAAACCAGAGATCAGAATGCCAGCGTGAGCAGGTAAGGGCTCTGTCCTGGTCAGGTGAGCGCCCTCTCCCGGGTCACAGACTCCTGGCTGTGTCCGCACGCGGGAGGGGTGACGGAGCTCTGTGGGGCCTCTTTCATAAGGTCACTAATCCTATTCATGAGAACTACACCTGCATGCCACCTGGCCACCTCCCAAAGGTCCCACCTCCTAACACCTTCCCCTCAGGGATCAGGATTTCAACATTTCAATTTCGAAGGGCACACAGACATTCAGACCACGGCAATAGCCCAAACGGTCTCTAGACATCGCGAGTGTCCCCTGAATGATACAATTGCTCTCCGTCAAGAATCACTGACCTAATGTGATCAGGAAAAGTTTGACGACCCCTGTACTAGAATGTTCTTAGGGGCCCTGCTGTAAGAACCCCAAGGTGGAAGCTACACAAATATCCATTCACAGTTGGGTGAATAAATACTGTTATATTTGTACACCGGAATGTCACCCGGCAGGAGCTGACAAACCTTTCCTGTTAAGGACCAGAGAGTAAATATATTTGGCTTTCTGGGCCATGGGGTCTCTGCCACAAAGCATGCAAACGGCATGCAAACAGCAATCGACAGCAGCTGATGAATGGTGCGGCTGCGTCCCAATAAAACTTTACTTATCCAAACAGGTACCAGGCTGGTTCTGCCCTCTCCCCGGCTGTGGTTTGCAGACCCCGCCTCCCCCCCTCCCCCGCACCCCCGCCACCACCGCCATACGGGATGAGAATACACGGCCCAGGACAGAGACCCCCGTGAATATCTGTTGGAATGAAAAGGACGAATCTACGGTGTTAGAAGTGAAGCTACTGGTGACCGTTAGGACACAAGGGTGATGATTTTGGGGGGCGGTGCTGGGGTGTTCTTCTTTTTAAATCTGGCTTCATAAACGTGCTCGCTTTGTGATAAATCACTGGCTGTACACTTAGCATGGGAGCCCCTCTTTTGTGAGCATGTTATTCTAAATAAAGCTGGCAGGGGTGTTGGCCGTGACAGTGTGAGACTTGGCGCAGCAGCTGGCACACACCGGAGGCCTCCAACCTCTGGCCGGAAGAAGGGACCTGACGGTTTCTCGGCCTCACAGCTGTTGGGGTTTCTCAGAGCCGCTGACGGAGTGAAACCGACGTGGTGGAAAAGTTCTCAGATCCTCAGGAGAACCCCACCTCCATGACTTACTCCTACTAATCTCACCGGTTTCAAACCAGGAAATGAGCAGGAAAAAAAAACTATTAGACTGAGATGGCGAGGGGAATGTCATAAACACCAGGTGATGAAATTCACATTCGTTGTCAACGCCTCTCCTTCAGCCTATGACTCGAGTGTCCCCTCCCAGGCCACCGGATCGGAGGGAGCAGCCGCTCAGCCCACCACTTCCTGTCTCCCTTCTCTGCTTCGTGTTTTTCATTAGCTTGTGTTCGACGGTTAAACTGTGGGCCCCCTCCCCCAAAAGATATGTCGAAGTCCTAACCCCTAGCGCCTCAGAAGGTGACCCGATTTGGGAACAGGGTCATTGCAGGCGGAGTTAGTTAGGATGAGGTCTCGCCAGAGCAGGGTGGCCCCTAATCCAACATGACCCGTGTCCTCACAAAAGGAACACTGTGTGAAGACGCAGAGATGCAGGGGGATGATGCCATGTGACAACGACAGTAGAGACCAGGGCGTTGCAGCTGCAAGCTAGAAACACCAGAGCTCGTCGGCAGCCGTCAGAGGCTCGGGAGAGGCCGGGAAGGTTCCGTCCTCCAGGTCTCGTGGGGACCGTGGTCCTGCTGACACCCTGACTTCCGGCCTGTGGACTCCAGAACCGGGGGACAATGCTTTCCTGTCGTCTTCGAGCCCGTTTCTACACTGGCAAAGTGGAGAAGCACCGGCCATTTATTGGCTGCATGGCTTTCGGTTTGGGTTTGTCTGACGTTGTCCTAATGATTGGATCCAGGTCATGCACTTGGGGCAGGAAGGCCACGGAAGCGATGCCACGTCCTCGGTGCGAGACATCAGGAGACTCACGATGACAGAGGGTCTCGTTACTGATCATATTAGCTTTGACGTGCTGAAGACACTGCCTTCCTAGGGGCTTCCCTGTGAACTTCCGATTTTTTCCCACGGAGTTCATTTGATGTCAACTACCGTTTACCAGGTTTTCCAACACACACTTACGGAGCACGTATTGTGTGCCCGGCCCTGGCCAAGATGTTGTGGTGACGAAGACGAGTGACACTTTTCCTCTCTGGGAGGTCGCGCTCTCATGGGGAAGACCGGGAGGCTCTCACAGTTGAGAGAGATGGATAGGCGACCAGTCTTGCAGGGTACTGCAGGGGCTCAGAGGCCATGTACTGGTCTGTCCTAGAGAGTCAGAGAAGGCTTCCCAGAACAGGGGCTGTTTGAGTTGGGTGTTGAAGGATGAGTAGGAGTTCGCCAAGGAGAGACGGGGAGGGAATTCTGGGTAAAGAGAGCGCTGCTTACTCAGAGATGGAAGAAAGTAACTTCGATGCCAAACCCAAGGCTGGGATGCCGTCTTAGGAACAGTGCAAGGGCTGTGAGCAAGGAGGGTGGGCAGGATCGGCTCTGGGTACAGAAAGACCCTCTGGGGCCATGTGGGAGTGGGCAGGGGAGAGAGGAAGAGGCTGGAGTTGGGATTGTGGGCACGGGCGTGGAGAGAAGGGTTTGGGGCACGGATGGGGGGGTGCAGGAGGGCCCATCCGTGGGGGTTGGGCAGTGATGCTCTGTTCCCTAAGCGAGGCAACTGGACACACAGGGAGGGGAACTACAGGGGCGAGAGTGAGCCCGGTTCAGCATGTGCCCGGCTCGATTTGGAGAGATTTCCTTCCAAGATGGCGTGTGGAGTCGAAAGGGTTAATCCCTCTGCTACTCGGACGAGAAGCAGCTCGGCTAGAGTGTCTTTCTCTCTCGCTCCTCCTGTTTCCGCGGGAATAAACACTCGTCGGATAACCGCAGACGAGAAAGTACTTGGCACGCAGTAAATACTCATCAGATGGCAGTTATGTGTGTATTTTGAATGTAATGAGTACTTCGAAAGTGCCAGACAATTATTATTACGGTTCGTGTTTCTTCCTCATTCCTACCTCTCCTTCGTTTCTTCCTTTCCTCATCCCCAGGGGGGAGGCAGGATGACACACCTGTGTGATCTTAGGAAAGGCAGGCAGTACTGCCAGAGACAGCTTGGTTTTCCCGTAGATACGTCTGGAACTTTCTACGATAACAGCAATGGTGCCTGTCTGTGTAGCCGACAGGGCAGCCACCAGCCTTGGGTGACTAGAGAGCGCTTGAAACACGGCTAATTTAAATTTATTTTCAATTTTAATTTATCTTAGTTTATTTAAACTTATGGGTTCGTGGGACTAGCAGCCACCATGTTGGGTAGCTTACTCCACAGGAAGTGTAAAAATGTACCTTCTTTTCCCCAAAGGGACAAAGTCTGCTGAGGTGGCAGAGAGATGAGAAAGAGAGAAGAATGTAAAAAAAAAAAAAAAAGGGCAAATGGAGAAATTCCTATGTGGATCACAGGAGCGTGAATTGAATCAGCTAAATAAAAAACGCTCACGTCCTTCCTGCAACTCAGTAGTAAAAACACAAAAGACCCGATTCGAATACGGGCCAAAGATCTGAACAGACCCGTCACGGAGGAGAACATATAAATGGCTAAAAAGCGCACGCGAAAAATGCTCAACATCACGAGTCCGCAGGAAAGCGCAAATCGAAAGCAAATCGAAAGCGAAATGAGGTCTAGCACACACGCCACGATGGCTAGTGTTCAAATGACGGACGATGTCACGTGTTGGTGGGGGTGTGGGACAGCCAGGACCTCTGGTGGGAATGGAAAAGGCAGGCAGGGCACTGTCCCCCGAAGGCGACCATGACCCAGTCCTCGGAACCTGTGGGCGGGGACCTCACGTGGCAATGGGGAGTCCGTAGATGTGATTAGATTAGGGACCTTGAGTTGGGGAGATGATCCTAGGTTATCTGGTGGGCCCCGAATCGTGACCCCAGGGTCCTCGTAAGAGGGAGGCGGGAGGGTCACAGTCCAAGGAGATGTGACGACAGAGGCAGAGGTTGGAATAGAGACACCACGAGCCAGAGGATGAGGGCAGCCCCGAGAGGCTGCAGAAGGGACGGAAGCTGATTCTTTCTTGGAGCCTCCAGGAGGAACCCAAGACCGATACCTTGATTCTAGCCCCTTAAATCCAGAACTATGAGACGGTAAATCTGTGCTGTTTTAAGGCGCTCAGATTATGGCACTTTGTTACAGCAGCGACAGAAACCTGATACGGCCACCTTGGGGAAAGGTTTGGCATTTTCTTATAAATTAAATTAAACCGACACCTACTCTCTGACTAAGAAATGCCACCCGTACGTATCTACTCAAAGGAAAGAGAAACACGTGCCCACAAAAAGACGGGTACGAGAATATCAATGGCAGTTTTATTCATCATAGCCCCAGATGGGATATAGGCCAGGTATCCACTGATAGGAGAATGGATAAGCAAGTGTGGACATTCACACGACGGAATGCCACCCAACCACAGAAAGGAACAAAACGTCGATTCACATCACAGCGTGGATGGATATCGAGAACCGTATAGGGCGTGAAGGAAACCGGACACGAAAGATCACCTCTCTGGGATCCTACTTATAAAACGGTCTAGAACAGACAAAACTAATCTATGGTGATAAAAATGAGAACGGTAGCTGCCTGGGGTAGGGTTGGGGGTGGGTGGGGGTGGGGATTGGCAGGGAGGGACCATGAGGTGACTTTCTGGGGTGTGGAAATGCTCACTCATTGAATAGTAGGAGTTGTACATTTCACTCTATGTAAATTTTACTTCGAAAAGGGAACCATAAACAGATCAGGAACCCCAGCTAATAGCGTGCTTGATGGAGTGTTTAGGACCGAAGTGTACTGATGTCTGCAAATTATTCTAATGAATGGGAAGAAGGCAGGTTTTTCTCGACTCCGGTGCTACTGACATTTGGGGCCAGGTCATTCTTTGTTGTGTGGCGCTGTCCTGTGTATTGCTGAATGTCAATCGGCGTCTCTCCCACACACGTGGATTGCGACAATAAAAAAAAGTCTACTCGCAGACATTGCCAAATATCCCCTGGGGGACAAATTCATCCCTGTTTGGGAACTACTGAGCCAGAGGAAAGGATGAATGGACACATTTGTAATAAAGCAAACGCATCGAAATGGGGAGGATTGTAGAATCTAGCCCGTGGCTACTGCGTGTCCAAAGAGTTCTGTGACAAAGGTGAGGGCTGCCTGGTGAGGGAAGGCGGGTCCCATGAGGGTTAGGGTTAGGCATCCGCGTTGGGTGGGCATGTCTGTGTCACCTGTTAAAATGCAAACGAGGAGGAAGGAAAGACATTCCAAGGAGAGGGCCTTGCCTCAGCTCGGCTCAGCTCAGGCTGAGGCTCCAAGGCGGGTCCCGGCACAGGTGTGCAGATCAAGAGGCTGGACTGCAGGGACTGTCCGGGGAGTGGTGGGGAGGGAGGCAAGAGGCGGACTGAAACCAGATGGGGACTCTCGGCGTAGATGGTTTCTATCCTGTCACCAGGCTGTTATCATATACAGCCCGCCATATATTCGTTAATTATACACCTGCCTTATCTGCCCTCCCAGCCCGAGTTCTATTCAGGTTGGCAGACGGTTCTGGAGGCCCGAGGGACACCAGCCGCTATGCTGGGTTCTAAGGAACCGGAGGCTACCCGACCCTGGTCCCTGCCATTGAGGAGATCCCGGACCCATGGGGAAAAAGAACAGGTGAGCAGGCGGTGCCCACACCTGGGGAGGAAGCTATAATGGAGGGCCACGGGCTCTGGCAGAGCTCCCTACTGGAAATCATGGAAGACTTCCCGAAGGAGGAGGCATTAGGGGGAGGGCTTTCCCAATGTCCTGAGGCCAGTCTCAAAAATAAGCATGATAGGAAAAAAAATAATCATGATAGTAACAGCTGCCGATATTTATCGAGCGCTTGCAATATGCCGATATCACTGTGCTAAGCCTACAGACATCAATTGGTTTCACCCTCCAATGACTCTGTATGGTACTCGGATCATGATACCCCTTCTACAGGTTAGAAAAGTTGCGGCACGGACTCTGGTCCTCATTCCCCAAGTGCTCCCGCTCGGCTGGGGAGACAGTCACGGACGGTCTCGGTCTAATGAACTTGTGCTGTCATGGGAGTTGCAGAAGGCGTCGGTGGGAACCGAGCAGGATTCTCTGGGTGGGGGGGGGAAGGGGGGTCGGTTCCTTTCGCAGCGAGTGGAGTCAGGAGCACAGAGTCGCATCACGTTCTCAGCTCTTACCTCTCTCTCATTTGCACCCCTGAACGAATCCAGAATCCTGGGGTAAATGTAGAGACTCACAGACCAGGCAGTGTTGCTGCGAGAATCTCTATCTTCTAAACCGACACCAAAGATATAAATTCTGTCTCTTAAATTGTGCTATAGACCCGGTTTTGCATCTTACTTTTCCCACTCAACATCATGTTTTTAGGATCTCACCTTGTTCTTATATGTAACTCCAATTTCTTGCTTCCGATTTCTTGCTTCTTGAGTCCACTCCCTTTCACTCACCCGCTCCCCAAGTCACAGACCCCACGGTCATGCCCCCATCCTCACATCCCCGCTGCCACCCACATCGCTGCCTTGGGCGTCTTTAGACACGTCCTCGTAGTTCACCTGCGTAACACAGCTACTTGGAAATGGGATCGCTGGCACGCACGATAAGTGAGTAGTTAATGTCACAAAATTCTGTCTGATCACCTGAGGTGGATTCTGAGGACCTAGCAGCATTTCACCAAGCAGAGAAGGGCGGAGAGTGAACAGTCAGCCCCAAAGGGCTGAGAGAGTCCATGGTACATCCTCGGGACAGGAAATTGTAGGCGAAACTCACCACAGGGTGGAACCTTTCACAGAACAGCCGTGTAATAAATATTTCACTGGTTTCTTTTCCCTTTTCTTTCTAAAAAGGACATTAGTATCGTTGTGGTGGCACTTTGGTAATCTCTACTAAAATCTTAACTGCGTTATAGTCTTTGACCTGGCACTATTCCTACGTGAGCACGAGGAAGTAGGAAGGATTTTCACTGGGCTTTCGTTCGTGAAGGTGGAAAATGGAACACTACTAAAAGCTCCATCAATAGGAGAAGGAGTCGCGGACTGTGACTGTGGAATACTATGCAGGTGTGAAAAAGGTTAAGGCGAATTTAAGTGTAGGGGCATGGAAAGTTTCTAAGACATTTTGCTTAGTCACAGTTCAATATATCAAGTATTGTCTTATTTCTTTTAAATACAAGAAATCATAGGCAATATTTCTGTTACTTATCCATATATGTAATTCAAGGGGTGGTAAACTTTTTCTATAAAGTCTCAAATAGTAAATAGTTTTACATTTGAGCATCACATGGTCTCTGTCACAACTCTTCGACTCTGCCCTTGTAATGTGAAAGTGGCCATCGGTGATACGTAAACCAATGAGCTTGGTTGTGTGCCAATAAAACTTTATTTATGAACACAGGGAGAGGGCCAGATATGGCCTCTAGACTGTCCAATCTGCAGACCTCTGATGTAAATAAATAGTACACATTTTTGGTAGAATCCATACCAAAATATCATCAGGGGTATGTCTAAGAGGAAATGTGAGAGGGGAGGGGATGGTCAAGGTAAACGTTACCTCTTACTTAAATTGTTCTACCTCGTGTAATTAAAAGTGTTTTACTTCGAAAAAAAAAAATTACGTTTTAAAAATAGCTTTGGTGGCCTTCTCTCTTTTCCTGATTTTAAGGTGGCAATTGTCAATATAGAAAATGCCAGCAGCAAGTAAAAGTAAAGAGGAAGTAAAAGTTTCCTGTCATTCCTCCAGCTTGAGCAGAATTTCCTAATTTCCCGTGACAGATAGTTACAGAGCGCTCACTGTGTGCAAGGAACTGTCCTAGGTGCTGAGCACAGAGCGGTAAATGAAGCAGAGTCCTCACCCCTCTTCAGGGCTGACAGTCAGCCGTCAAAGAGAGACAGACAATAAATAACGAACACAGTAAGTAAGTAATTACATCATAGTAAGTGATATAATACGTTGGAAGTTTAGATGTACTTTTGAAAACAGAAACGAGAGAGAGGGTGAAGGGGAACAGGGGTGCCTGGGGGCTGGTCGTGACATTCGGCAGAGTGGTCAGAGAAGGCTTCATTGCCAAGGTGAGATTGCAAAGACCTGATTGAATGGAGGGAGCCAGCCATGGGGATGTCTGGGAAGAAAAGCTTTCCAGGCAGAGGGAACAGCTCATGGCACAGGTCCCAAAGTGGGATCATGCGCGGTGTGGTCCAGGAATGGCAAGGAGCGGGGTTTGGATGGAGCAGAGTGAGTGAGGGGGAGAGAGGGGAGAGGGCGGGAGGTGAGGTCAAGGAGGGGATGTGGGGGTTCATATCCTGCAGGGTCTCGTGCTCACGGTGGAGACTTGGCTTTCCTTCTGAGATGACACCAGCCGTCTTAGGGACTAGGCCGAGGGAGCCAAAAAAAAGACTCAGGGAGACCAAGAGGAGGCTACCACGACAGTCAAGGCAGCGGGCAGTGGTGGGTTGATTCGACCAGAGTCATGGCAGTGGGCGTGGCAACAAAGGGTCAGATTCTGAAGGTCAAGTTGACCTTCCACCGATCCATTTATGCATTAATTGATTCTTCCGTCCATCTGCCCAGTTATTTATTCACTCATTACGTATGCCCTCCATTCAAACAGCCACCTGTTCCCTCATTCATCCATTTATTTACGCACTCATCCATTTATTCCATCAGTTACTTTCATTTCTTTGTTCATTTACTCATTAGTATCAACTGTCATGTGATTCTTCCACTCGAAAACCACCTTCCCTGACACCCTTTCTAAAATAATACTCCAGGCCCCTTCTGTCTCTTGTCCTTATTTACTTTTTCTTCCCAGCACTTATCCTGACTTGTCATCACGCTCTATAATCACGTGTTTACTTTTTCAGCCTGTGTCTACCCTACTGCCGGCATGCATTCCTTCCTCTGGCGATTGTTTGTTGAGTGTCTACTGTGTGCCGGACTCTGTTGTAGGCACAGGGGGCATAGAAGGGGACAAGACAGACAGAAATCCTCACCCCTGAGGAGCTGACATTCTAATTGGGTGCCTCGGACAATAAACGATCAATGTCATAAGTAAATTCCTGGTAGGCTGGAGGATGCTGAGTACCGTGGTCACAGGAAATGCAGAGCCGAGGGGGGTATCAGGAGTCCAGGGGGAGGACGCGCCCAGGGAAGTCCTCACAGAGGAGTTGCTATTTGGACAAAGACTAAAATAAGATGAGGGGCCAAGTGATAATCTGGGCGGAAAGCATTCCAGGAGAGAGAATGGCACGTGCAAAGGTTCTGAGCCTGACGTGTTCGAGCAGCATCGAGGAGGCCAGTGTGGTTGCAGAAGAAGAATCGAGAGGGAGAGGTTGGGAGGTGACGGTGGAGAGAGGACGGGGGAGAGGACTTTGCTTTACCTCTGAGCGAGACTGGAGTCAGCCGTAGACTTCGCTTAGCCATGAACAGGTTCCCTCTGTCTGCTGCGTGGGAGTAGATTAGCATCCGAGTTCTATGAGACCTGTGATGACATCTTTGCTCCCTCCATGCCCCCTCGGCTTTCAGGACAGGGGTCTGCAAACTATAGCCCACAGGCCAAACCCTCCCACCTCCTGTTTGCTTCAATAAAGTTTTATTGAAACACAACCACGCCCGTTCATTTACGTATTATATACGGCTGCTTATCTGCCACTACAGGGGCGAGTGACGTGGCTGCAGCAGAGACCATCTGGGCCTCAAAGCTGAAATATTTACTGTCTGGCCTTTTGTAGCAAGTGTTTGCTGATCCCTGGTCTAGAACAAAGCCTGGCACTCAGTGCCCTTCACGCATCTGTGACCCGCAGGAGGCCGCCAGCTTGGTCTTGTCTCAGAGCCAGTTCCAGCTCTAAGTCACATGTGAGAAAACAATAGGCCAGCGACCAACAATAAAATACTAGAACCATTCAGATCTTTGCTACAGAGAAAAACGGCCAGGCAGGGTTACAGTCAGGACCCACAGTGACACTTAGCATGCTCTTTGTCCCTCTCTGTTAAGACTCGGATCCCCTTAACCCTCACTAGGCACAGAAGCTGCTCCCTACGATTTTTTCCTTGCTCATAGAATTCCCCCAAACCCTCTTCCACAGAGCATCCCCTCCCTGCCTCTCCTGTCTCCTCCCCTCTGTTTTATTTTTGTCCATGAACTTGGCTCCTCACTGGCTTTCCCCCCCGATGCCTGTGCTGCCCATTACTCGGATTCTACATAACAAGGCAGTTGTGAATTGAAAATAATGAAGTCTGTGCCAGCTGGCAGGAACCCCTCTTTTTCTTTGGAAACTCAGAATGCTCCCAGATTCCCATTTCCTTCCCCCGACCCCGACACACATCCATCCCAATATTTTATACACCCCTATTTTCTGAATTCCCTCTCTACTGCACCTTATGTTGTACCTTCAGGACTCAGAGAGTATCAGACTGGGCCCCTGACAGCCAGGGGCTCATAATTTAATGAGGACAGTCCCAGTGTCTGGGGTGACGGGCTGGATCGATGGTGGGGTCGCCTTGATTGTCAAGGGAGTAAGTTTGGGGCTTTATCCTAAGGAGCCTCTCTGGCAGACTTAGATGAAGGACAGATGGAGGACTCTGAGGCAGCAGAATAATTCCTTGTAACTCAGTTTCGTGGGTCTCAGTCACTCTGATGGTTTCATATAGTGGTCCACGACCTACGCTCCGGAGCCAGACTGCCTGGGTTCAAATCCAGACTCTGAAACTTTCTATCTGTGCAACCGTGGGCAGCTTCCTCTCTGTCCTCATCTGTAAAATGGGTATGGCACTAGCAACTACAACTTAGAGTCCTTGGGAGGATTATGGCATTTAACACACACAAAAGGCTTAGAACTGTACCTGGCACATGGTAAACCCTCAAAAAATATCGGCGAGCATTTAAAGTGCTTATCAAGGGCGTCCGACTCATAGAAAGCCCTCGGTGAAAGGAAGCTCAGTATTGTTATTCAATGATGTCATCAATTACCCCATAGATTGAGCAGAATCAATGATGTCTCCGGTTTAGACCATTGGTGGAAATGATGACATCACTAGTTGTCAGGTAGAGTTAACTCTGAATGGGGTTGATGACGTAATCAGTTACCAGGCAGAATATAATTGGAATGCGTGTGCCAGAGCCTTATTTCCCGTCTGAGTTTTGTTTGTTCCAGTCCACTCTTCCCTAGTGCCCTCGGACACGTGGGATTTTCATCTGTCTGAGTCTCCGTTTTCTATCGGTCAGATAGGGATAATAAAAGTATCAATCATAGGATCCTTGAGAGAATCTAATGAGTTAATACACACAAAGAGCACAAAGTCCAGCACAGCTGTCATTCAGTAACCAGCAGCTCTTGTTATGTTCACTGCAGGAGGACACTCTGCCAGAGTAACAGGGACCCTCGGCTCCTTGGTTAAGAGCATAGACTCAGGGGTGTGACCTACTGCAGTCTGAGCCCAGACCTGCCACCAGGAGCAGCCGGGAGACCCTGGACATGTTACTGGCCTTTGAAATGGGTTAATGACAGTGCCCGCGTCACAGGGCTGGCGTGAGGATGCACAGATAATGACAGTCACGTTTCCAGCATGTAATCAGGCCTGTATTATCACTGCAGATGCCCTCAGCAAGGTCCTCCCCTCTCTGGAACTCAGTTTCCCCATTCGCAAAGAAGCGGGCAGTGCCATGGCCACCTCAAAGCTTCTTGCCCATGAGGGCTCGCCAGGCGAATCCATTGGGAGTTGGATGCTGGCACCTGGGTCTGCCCTCCACCCCTCCTCTCTTCCTTTCCCGCCTCTTACCTCTCAACCTTTCCCTGTCTCTGGCTCTTTCCCTTCTTCTAGACTTTCTCTTTCCTTCTATCTTGTTTATCTCCTGCATGTTATCAGAAGGCTGGTTTTAGGGCAATAAATAGCGATGGGAGTAATAATCATTGTTTGTTTATTTAGCCTTCCCCCCACCCCTCGCTCTGCATGCGCTGATTCTTTTCACATGCATTAACTCATTTAATTCACACAATGCAAGGACTTGTTAATATTGATTCAGAAAACACTTGTCGAGCACCTACTGTATGCCAGACTCCGAGGATCCAGCACTGAGCGAAACAAAGATCCTTGCCCTCATGGGACTTTTATTCTAGTGGGGAGATAGATGACAAACAGATAAACAAATAAACAAGCCCTAGCAGTGCTGTGAGCTAAAACAAAGCAGGGTCATGGGGAAAGAGAGTGATGAAGGGAACTGTCTTCTGTAGAGTGGTCAGGAAGGACCTCCTGGAGGAGGTGACATTGGAGCAGACCTGATGATGTGAGAGGGAGGCGGCCATGTAAATCCTGGGGGAAGGAATCGCAAATGCAAAGGCCCTGAGGCAGGACCGTGCCTGGGGGGTGTTTGGGGAATTGAGGCATAGCCTGGAGGCCAGTGTGGCTGGAGGCGAATGAAAGGGAGTTGAGTGGGAGATGAGGTCAGAGGGGGTGGGAGCGGCACATGCTGCAGGACCGTGTGGGCCATGGTGTGGACATCGGCTTTCACTCTGAGATGGAACCAGGAAAGGTTCTGAACAGAGGAGGGTTCAGTGTGAATAGAGTTTGACAGTACGCCATTGGCAGTCGACGTGTGTGTGTGTGTGTGTGTGTGTGTGTGTGTGTGTGTGTGTGTTTGGGGAATTGTCAGGGTGGAGGCAGAGAGGTCATCATCCCCATTTTACAGACGCCGAAATAAGTAAGAAGGCCGGCAACAGGCCCCAGCTCGCACAGCTGCTGGGCAGCAGAGCCCATGGGCAGGCTGGGTGAGACAAGATTGGCATGCAGTTGCCAGTTCCCACCCCAGTTGCCAGTTCCCCTTGGTGCCTCAGTGTACACCTGTAAAACGGGGACACAGCTCAAGGATCTCTGGTGCAGGGCTCACCAGCGACAGGTTAGCTTCAGACGCGGTCACGACCCTGGCGTTCAGCAGAGCCTTCCCTCTGCTGGGAAGTCGCCTGCCTCTGCTGAGCCTCAGTTTTCCCATCTGTAAGTCGGGAAGCATTAACCAACGTTTGGGTGTAGCGTGGTGGCTAAGAGCACAAGTTCAGGAGTCGGGTTTGGCGGGATCGGCTTCCTGGCTCTGCCACTTGCCAGCTCTAGGACTTTCGGCAATTAACACCGTCTTGCTAAGTTTCGATTTACCTCATCTGGAAGATGAACATCTTAATAGCGCCAGTTCCAGAGGGCAGTTGTAAGGATTGAATGAGATCATGCGGGTAAAGCGCTTAGCACAGCGCCTGGCATACTCCGGGCGCTCGATAAGTGATTATTATTACTGACAACGTGGGTGAGAGCCTGGGAGAGTGCCTGGTACGCGGTCGGCGTTCGACAGAAGTAAATTCTCTTTCTTGTCTCTCCTGCCCGCCGGCTCCCCAGGGACCCAGGCATTCCGGCCTCCAGCTGCAACCCGCCTCCCCCCGCCCCACGCCGGCCCTCACAAAGGCCCCCATTCATGCCTCGCGTACAAAGCGGCCCATTCACCCGGGTCCCTTGGGCCTCCCGCCCCCGGCCGCCCCCCGCGCCTCGCCACTGGTCACACCTGCTGCCCGTCAGGTCTGGGGTCCCGCCCACGACCGCGCCGCCGAGCCGGGAGCTCCGGCTCCGTTCTTTTCCCACGGCTGGCACACTCCGGCAACTTCCGATTGGCCCGGTCCGCCAGCCGCTCCTCTTGATTGGCGGGCGCGTCCCCCATGGGCGGGGCCGCAGCTTGCCGCAGCGGGCGCTGATTGGCCCCTGCTGCGCTCGTGTAGGCGGGGCTTTCCCGGCGGGCCCGCCCCTCTTTCTCCTCAGGCCGAAGCCTGTGGACGGCCCTGGAAGCCGGTGAGTGCCCGGGGCCCACTGCCCGCCGGAGTTGGCGGAGCGGGCCCGGGCCCGGGGAGGCCGGGGCCTCAGGGCTGCAAACGGGGCTCCGGAGGCCCGGCGCGGGCCGGGGGGAGGAGCGGTGACGGGGACACTCACCTTGGGCGAGCGGCCGGATAGCGGCTGGGGGGCGCGGCGGGGCGTCTAAACGCCCCGGGCTCGGGTTCCCACCGGGCGCGAGGCCGGGGCGGGGTCCTCGCCGGCGGCCCCGGGCCCGCTCCGCAGATGAGGACACGGAGGCTCGCTTTGGGACCGCGGACGCCTTAACACCTGAGTCATCATCGCCTGCAGTCCTGCGCGCCCAGATGAGGGCGTCTCTGTTTTCGCTTGTACAAACCGCGGACCAGAGGCGCAGACCGGGACTGGCAGAGGCCGAGGGGCGGGGAGAGACGTATTTGAGCGCCCGCGATGTACTCGGGCGCCTTTATTTTTATAATTAAATCATGTCCTTTAATTACATGAACTCGAGGCGGGCTCTCTTGTACCCATTTTACGGGGAGAGGCAAACCGAGGCCGGACAGGGGGAGCGAGCGCAGGGGGGCGGGGATGAGGATAACACTTGGGAGACCACCTGTGCGCTGGGTCCCTTAACCTTTTTAATCTCACGACAGTCCCCCGAGGAAGGCTGTGGTCCTTCGGGTTTAGATGGTTCACCATGGTTACCAGCTGGGAGGGGACACTCGACATCTTCGAGGACCTACGCCATGTTCTCCCCCAAACCCCTCTTTCTAATAGCAAAAACCGATCCGGGCTTCAACCCAGCTCTTCCTCTTACTGACCGTATGACCTTGAGGGCGTAACTTCGCCTTTTCAGTGCCTCGGTTTCCCCGATCGTCCCCGTCTCACTGGCTTTTGAGATCGTTCTAGAAGTTCAGACTCGGAGAGCTTTCTACCGGCGGAAAACAGCAGGCGCGCAGCGGGTGCGCTGACCACTGCGTAGTGCGCATTTCGCCCGCGAGGAGGCTGAGGCTCCGCGAGCCGGAGTCACGTTTCGTGTCCCCTTCTGTGGTACTCTGGCATCCTCTGTCGGTTTCGTCCCATTTCCAGGATGGGGAAAACTGAGACTCGGAGAGATTAAGTGGTTTCGCGAGGCACTGCTCGTTGAAGCGTCGGGCTGGGCACTTCCTCCTACAACGTTTCATTTACTTCACCGGCCGCAATTCACAGAGGACAGCCGAGGCCCGGAGGGCTTCAGGGGGGTTCCAACCCTGCGGCCCTCCGCCCTCTGGGCGGGGAGCGCCGGACCTTAATTCACCGGGGAGAGGGGCCCCTGGTGCAGCCGCCACCGCCCACCTGGCAACCGGCTTATCCCCGCCTCCCCCCATCCGCCAGTCCTGGGCATTGTGGCTCCAGGACCCGCCCCCTTCCCAAGCCGGGCAGGTGCTGGGTGACATCAGAGCCAGGCTCTCTCCTGGTGACGCGACGTGGCCCCGCCCCGTGCTGGACCGCGGAGGTAGCTGCACCTGAGACTCGGAAGCAGACCAGGGATCCCCGAGCCCCCTCCCCACCTTCCCGCTTCCTGCGCCGGCCGGCGTCTCCAGGTAGCCTCGCGGATCTGCAGGGTGAAGGGGCGGCGACCCGCGCCGTGGGGTCTCGGGGAGGTGGGGGTTGGGCGCTCGGATTCCTGGATCCAAGGAAGGGGGTTGGGGGCCGTCTGAGTGAGGACGGCGCTCGGAGCCCCGACTCCTAGGTCCGGGGGAAACACTCAGGCTGGGGTTCTGGGGCTGCGGCTTCGGGCTCCTGGGTCTGAGGGAGGAGCGCCTGGGGGCCCGGACTCCCTGGGTCTGGGGGCGACGGGGGCGCTGGGCTGAGGTCAGAGGGCTGGACGCCAATGGCCCGACGCCTGCCCCGGGGGCGGATCCCTGGCTGCTTTTCCTTTCCCAGCCTTGCGGTCTCTGCCCCTCCCAGGCCAGGTGCTTTCACCTGCCCCGGTGACAGTAATGAGCCCTGGCGGAGGCGGTCCTGCCTTCCTGCCGGCTAAAGAGGGTGGTGCTCACAGCCAAGAGGGCAGGTCCGCGCGGCCGGGCCGTTGTCAGTCCTCAGAACTGGTCCCCGGGCATCCTCACCTCCAGCCTGGCTACAGCGAGGTGAGGGGGCCCAGACTCAGGGGGCCAGGGGAGGAGGGCCCGAAGACCCGAATTCCCGGGTCCTGGAGGACTAAGGCGCTGGGGGCCTGGGCTTCTGGCTCTGGGGAGGGAAGGCGCAGGACTGGGTGATTGCAAAAACTTCCAAACCCTTCCTGGTCAAAGGCCGTTGGCTGCGGAGGAAGTGGATGGGGCGGGGTAGGGTAAAGTCCCATGGATGGGACTGGACTCTGGGGTGAGCCTTGGCGACCTGGGGCCTGGGAGGTGGAGAAACACCACGTGCTGGTGGCAGGACCCTGCTGCTTGAGTGCAAGAGCCCAGGGGTTGAGGCCCAAGACCAAGCGTCACTGGGAGCTGGGACTTCTGGTGCTCGGCAGGGGAGAGGGTCTGGGAGGAAGTGCGTCGTGTGCCCTGGAGCTGGGCTTCCGGTTTCTGGGTGGGAGAGGCTCTGTGGGAAGGACAAGGGTCTGTTGGGACCAGACCTGGGGTTCCATCAAGAGCTGCTGGGTGTTTGGAGGGACTTCTCCAGAGGTATGTTGGAGGCGGGTGTCCCAGAGGGCAGAGGCACCGAGGTGTGAGAGACAGAAATAGTGGGGTGTTCCTGTGACTGCTGTGGTGGGGGCGGTGACATGATGTCTGAGGCAGTGGAGGAGCATGGAGGCTCCTTCTGCGGGTCACGAGAGACACGGAGAATATTGTTCTTGAGTCGTGCTTAGACGGTCCGGAATGGCTGCGGTCTGTTCTCTGCTGGCCTATGGCCCCTCTGAGGGTGGGAAGGAGTCTAACACATCCTGGCTCACACTGAGTTGTGACCACCTGAGGCAGGGTCCTCAGACTCCAAGCAGAGCCTGGGACTTGAATGGCCTCAGGGCAGGATGACTGAATGGAGGGGAGAATGAGTCTCCCCATTATAGCCAGAAGGGAGCCAGGTGTCAGGGAAGGAAGGTGCCTTTCACTGAGGAAGGAGATGCAGGTGTGGGGTAAACCAGAGGTGGCATGGGAACCCGTGTGACAGAGATCACATCGACCCCCTTCTAGGACTCATATCCAAGAGATCAGGGACCTCATCCTGACACAGTCTGGCCCCCTTCGTCCCCAGTCTTACGTCGCCTGCCACCCTCTCCCCCTCGATCGCTTGGCTGCGGCCTCACCGGCCTCTCACAGTGCCGCGGACGTGCAGGCACGCTCCTGCCTCAGGGCCTTTGCACTGGCTCTTCAGCCCGCAGTGCTCTCCCTCCCAGCATTCCCATGGCTCGCTCCCTTCATCTCCGAGCTCAGGCCTTTCTTTTCAAATGTCGCATCAGGGAGGCCTTCCCTGACTGCTCCAATGAAAACTTCAGCACCCGCCCACCGAGACAGCCACCGTGCCTGGCCTTATTTTGCCCCTCGGTATTTCTCATCATGTAACGTGCTCCATAATTTACTTATGTATCTTTTTTATCTGTCTCCTGGGATTGAAGCGGCGCTACCCAGTAGAAACACAATGCGAGCCGAATGTGTAATTTGAAATTTTCTAGTCGCCGCGTTAAAAAAAAAGTCAAAAGGAAAAACGGATGACATTAATGTTAATGATACGTTTTATTTAACCCAACATATCCAAAATAGTCAAGTCGAATATAATTAAAAAATTCATTTCCTCGGTCACACTTGTCACATTTCGTGTGCCCGGTAACCGCACGGTGCAGTGGCTCCCGTGTTGGACGTCACGGGACTAGCGCGTAGACACCTTAACCGAGGCAGAGGTGTTTTTCTGGCTTGTTCTTTGCTGTATGGCCAGTGCCTTGAACACTGCCTGGCTCACGGCCTGGCTTATTAAGTCCCTATGGAACGAATGAATGGAGAGAGGAGTGAATGACTGTCAGGAGTAAAGAAATCTGTGGGCCTCTTTTGCAGAAGTGAATTAAGAGGTCTGGTGACGAAAAGCAGTGGGGACTGCCTGGGGGATTTGGGGTGGCCATGGAGCCCCACTTGACCTCAGTTCTCCTTTTCCCCTGCAGACCATGGCGGCAGTGACCGTGACCGTGCCCGGGCGGAAGGCGCCCCCAAGGCCGGGCCCCGTGCCCGAGGCGGCGCAGCCGTTCCTGTTCGCGCCGCGTGGGCCGGGCGCGGGCGTCGGGCCTGGGGGCTCGGCCACCTCCCCGCAGGTGGAGTGGACGGCGCGGCGCCTGGTGTGGGTGCCCTCCGAGCTGCACGGGTTCGAGGCGGCGGCGCTGCGGGATGAGGGCGAGGAGGAGGCCGAGGTGGAGCTGGCCGAGAGTGGGCGGCGGCTGCGGCTACCGCGGGACCAGATCCAGCGCATGAACCCGCCCAAGTTCAGCAAGGCCGAGGACATGGCCGAACTGACCTGCCTCAACGAGGCCTCGGTGCTGCATAACCTCCGTGAGCGGTACTACTCCGGCCTCATCTATGTGAGTGGTGTCTCGCCCATGAGGGCTCTGCTGGGGTGGGGGGCCGGGGTCCGCACCCCGACCCGAATTCCCAAGCGAGGGGATTTATAATCTTCACCCTCTGCCCTGTCACTCTTCCTGCACTTAGTTGCCGGTTTATAAATGATCGGATTACCAGAACCGCCTCAGACCCCACCGGGGGTGCCCCATTTGGTGGATGCGCCTTAATATTTTTCTAAAGTATAAAAACTATTGAAATCTCAACTATAATGCATCCAAAGTGATTTGAGAAAGGGATATAGGTCTCTCGTAATTAGTGAGAATCACTGAGTATGGAAAAGCACACGCCAGGCTCTGTGCTAAATGCCTTCCATATATGAATTCATTTCCTCTCACGTTATACAAAGGAGTCTGTGATTAATCCCGTTTTACCTGAAAAGAAACTGTAGCCCGGAGAGATTTAGTAACAATACAAACTGATATTTATCGAGCATACACTGGGCACTCTGAAATATGTCGTCTCAAGGGAATGGGTGACAAAAATAATAGCAGATTAGAATTAAATAATACATTACTTCAAGGAAATAAAAACTAAAGAGAACACATACATTACATAAAAAATATATATATATTATCTCAACAGATCTTCAGAATTAGAAAGCATTTTGTAGATAAAGAAGCTGAGGCAGAGAGGTCAAGTTCTGGTTGACCTCGTGGCAGACCGATGTCATCGGTCTCCAGGCGCGACTATTTTCCGTGGTGCCCCTTAGAGAGCGAGATGAGATTGACCATAGCGAGGTCAACTATGGTGGTCTAGTCTGCGTTAAGCATTTAACGTCTCTCTCCTTATATAATCTTTGGAGCAAATCGACTGGGTTGGGCAGCCATTTTTAACACAGCCTTCGCATTAGAATCGCCTGGGAAATTTTGTGAAAATACCAGCACCCAAGCCCCACCCTAACCCATTTAAACCAGGCTCTTCGGGGATGTGACATGGTAGTTGGTATTTTTAATAAGCTTCTAGGTGGTTCTAATGAGCAGCCAAAGCGTTATTAAGAGCAAACGGGATTAGAGAGATTGTCAAGGAATGTCGCCAGTAATAATGAAAAATATTATAAAAATATAATGAGTCATAGCGGGTGCCTAGCAAATATTTATTGAGCACTTACGATGTGCCAAGTACTGTTCTAAGTGCTGCGTGTGGGTTATCAGGTCACCCGTGGGCTGGGGACTGTTGTTATCGCCTGATGCTCAGGAATGTTAAGTGACTTGGGTCCCACGTCACATATATGTGAAGGAGTCCTGTCAGGATTTGAACCCAGGTGGCTGATCGTAGAGTCATGCCTCAAACACCAGCTTAGAGGGCTGGGGTCTCACCATCTTGCTCATTTCAACTGGCCTCACGAGAAAAATCATTAAATATTTAGCTAAAAGCCTAAAGGGAAAAGTGCTGGTTTTATATTTCTTAAAAAAAAACTACAAAATTTTAGTGAGAGCGATAAAGGAATATTTCAATACACGACGAGATACATCAAAACGTGAAAATAAATAAACTGGCTCTGACACCCACCTAGTTATGGATCACGAAGCACAAGGTTAGGATATTTCTATGAATTCTGACTCTCGTTTGGGAAGGAGACTGAGGTGGTGAGAGAGGCCGGTGGCTGGCTCTGGGCCCCTCACCTTGTGGTGGCAGACGCGGGATTCAAATTGAGGGCTGTCTGACCCCGGATGGGGGTGGTACTTCCTCCATGCTGCACTGGCCCCTTCTGATGCCTCGCTCGCCTTTGTAAGATCTGGGAAAGAGGCCTCTGGCTTAGCCACTCTCCTGGATCTCACCAAAGGCCAGGAGATCAGAGGGACCCCCAAAACACTGAGCTGCCCTTCGCCTTTTAATACCCTGGACCCCCCTAGCAACCCGATAAGATATCTGCTATCATCCTCATCCTGCGGGCGGGGAAACTGAGCCTCAGAGAGGGGCCAGGACAACGCCCCACAGCTAGGAACTGGCTAAAAAGAGATTTGGACCCGGGCCATCTGACTCCAGACCCCACGTTCTGTCTCCTGCACTAGGAAGATGACTGGGAAAATTCAGGGGGCGGAAATGGTTGAGGCCTGAGCTCAGGTTCTCCAGGAATGAGAGAACCGGGGCCTGACACATGGAAGTGAGATGGAAGATTCTAGAAGCCCAGACGGGAAGCAGATTGGGCCTTGATCATAATCGTTAGCGCCTAGCGAGGGCCTGCTTTCTCTGCCGGGTGCTGCTGTCCGCTTCTCTCCAACATGATCTTGTGGACGCCCCTCCACGCGGGGCTGTGAAGTAGGGAGCATCGCCTCCTTTCTCCATAGTAGTTAACCGCTGGCGTATTAAGCACACTCGGGGGTCCAGGGCGCACGCTGAAGGTGCAACGTGAACTTGTGGATGGCTCCCATCTGCGTTTGTTGAGAAAATGAGGCCCAGGAAGGAGAAGATGCTCGCTGAAGCCACCCAGCTAGATGTTGGGGGGCCCGCGCCAAGCCTGTGCTTATTGACTGGCCGCTGGTGACGGGAGGGCCGTGCTGCCCAGTGGGAGGCGGGGCGTCCAGGGCTCCAGAAACCTAGTCTCTGCCACTGATAGGCTATTATTTCACCTTGAGTCACTCGGGGTCACAGTCCCTTCAGTGGGACGCTTAAGGCAGGAAGGGTCCCCATTGCTTGAGCACTCGCTGTGCTCCCCGCTCCGTGGGAGCTGGGGAGATGCATTGCGGCCTTTCACTCTAGAACCCGTCTTGGGGGTGGGGGTGAAAAGCCCCATTTTCCCGGGCTGGGGGCTGAGGCTCAGAGAGGGCAAATCCCAGGTGCGAAGTCACGGGATTAGAAACCCAGGCTGAGTGGCTTAGGAGTCTGGGCGAGCGTTCAGTTCCCAGGCGGGCTGGGCGTCGTGGGAGTCCCAGGACCCATACTTAGGGTGCCTTTATGGGCCCCACCTTGGGACAGCCCGTCTTCATTCATTATCTTCCGTAATCCCCACGGCCTCTGTAATGAAAGCGAGGAGTGTCATCCCCACTGGGGCGCTGGCCCCAGACCCTTCCGACCAGGTTCCCTCAGCTGTGCCTGGCAACTCAGGTGTCCTCGACCCTCTCGGGGTGTACCAACCTCTGCCCTTTGCCCCCCGGCCTTGGCAGCCAGCTCAGGTTCCTGCCGGAGTGTCGCCCAGGTGACAAGGTGTGGCCGGCAGGAGGGGGCTGGGGTGGGGGGGTGGCGTGGAGGAATGGGTTCGTCTGTCAGCCAGGAGTGAGGCCAGGGCGCCAGCAGCTATGAGATACCCTCCTGGGAATGTGGTCAGGCCGCCCCGCCCTCCGAGAGCCAGGGCCCCGACTGGGAGCTCCGGGGAGCACCCAGCAAACCGGTTGTTCTGCTCCCTTGGCCACCCAGCCAGGTGGGGCGGCCCGCGGTGGCCACACCCTGCCCTGCTTGAGAAGCACACGTCAGGGAGTTTAAAGCTGTCCTGCAGCTGAGTACCCGGCCAGCTGGCTAACTAGCCAAGTAGCTAACCGGTTCGATGGTTAACTAGTGAAGCCACTGAGCGGCTAACTCTCTGGCTGGTTGAGCTAGCTAGTTCCACCCGGCTTAGCTAGATAGCTCTCTGGGTTGGTTTAGCTAGGTGACCGGCTAGCTGTCTAGTTGTCTAACTGCCTCTATGTGTCCTGAGCTGAAACCGTTCTTAAACCTTTCCGGGATCCTGAACCCAGGCCCGAGCGGTGTGTAGAAAGATTCAGGGAGTCCGTGAACTTGAATGCAAAAAAAAAGAAAAAAAATATTACGTCTTTATTTTCATGCACCTGGAACCCGAAATTTAGCATTTGCTCCAAAAAAGAGCGGACCTCAGATTTGAGAATCTGTGATACGCCTGTTTTCTGCAATAGAACATATTTAGATGCCAGGTTTTTAGATTCCCGTGATAAATTTGTCCTTAATTATAGGTGGCACTTCCTTGGATATATAATCTAATTCGTGTACGTGGGACCTGTGAGTCTGTCACGTTTTCAGTTGCTGCCGATACCGTGAGCATCCTCCTGGAGAGATGCGATGCACGTTCCAGAAGCTACGTAGAGATATTTCCCTTCTGTGCCTTTCTAGGCAGATAGTTCTCACCTCGTGTCCTTTCACCTGATGACGTTTTGGATAGTGTTCTGTACCCGTAAGCGGAGAGGGTTGCAGGACTCATTGTATGAACACATATTCAGGTCATTTCTAGTCTCTGCCACTGTAAAGGATGCTGCAATAGATGAGCTTGTACATGGCCGCTTCATGCGTGTGTGAGCCCAGGCGGTGACAGGCTGTGACCCAAGTCTGTCTAGGTGCAAAGGCCACATTCTCTCTCGGGGTGAATCCTCGCCCATACAGCACCTCTGTGCCATCTAGATTCTTTCCTACCATCAGCCTGAAAACGTTTGTAATGGAGGTTCAAATCAACATCGCCATGATGCAAGTGGCAACCCTTTGGTGGATGTCCCTGTGCAATGCGCACCCTGCCCAGCTGTGCGCAGTAGCCCCGTGGGGCCCGCCGGGCCGCGGGCAGGCAGCTGAGGCCCTCCCGCCTTGTGCCCACTGCAGACGTACTCCGGCCTTTTCTGTGTGGTCATCAACCCGTACAAGCAGCTTCCCATCTACACGGAGGCGATCGTGGAGATGTACCGGGGCAAGAAGCGCCACGAGGTGCCACCTCACGTGTATGCGGTGACCGAGGGGGCCTACAGAAGCATGCTGCAGGGTGAGCGTGGGGCCGGGCCGCTGCAAGGGGCCTTTGGGGTGGGGGCCGGGCTGGCGTCAGGATCAGACGCAGGTCCAGGACTTCACACTCTGCGAGGCTGCTCTGTGGGGCAGGAGGGAACACAAATGGAAGGCTGAGTGGGTGAGGCTCCGGGTCCCCCCCAACGGGCCCCTTGTTATCTGTCTCTGTGTTCATCCCGTCTCTCAACAAGTACCATTAGGGAGCCGGTCGCTGCCAGGCTTCTGCCAAAATTTCTCTTGAGACAGTGATTCTGAGTGCTCGTTCACTCCACGCTTATGTGGCTGACGTGATCTACGTTGTCATGGGACGAATGGCAGCCCCTTACATGATGGGCGGCATGGGGTCGCAGGTCCAGCTGGGCGGGTCGTGCCCTGCACAAGGGTGTCTGTCAAAGAGGCTGCCGTTCACACCGTGACAGTGTCGATCAGTCCTGGCCATATTACATAATGTAACACGCGTAATGCATCCGTTACTTATTTATCACGTATCATCTATTTTAATAAATATTTTGTATGGCTTAAAATACATATGCGGTATTTTAAAATTTATATCTTCCTATCGTGTGACATGATAGTCTGCAGCAATGTCTGTCTGTCGTGTGTATTATACTTATATCGTTTAAAATGTGCTATATTTCTAGGGTGTGTTACAATAATATATTTATATCATGTCATGCGGTGGTTCATGGGATTCGGTCACCTCACCAGCAGCCTCAGCAGCAGCACCTGGGAACTTGTCAGAAATGCAAACTCGGGGCCCAGAACTGCTGAGTCAGAAACTGGGGAGGCGGGCGGCTCAGTAGTCAGTGTTTTCACAAGACCCCCAGCTCCTTCTGGAGATTCTGATGCAGGCCCACTGGAATAACAGACAGTCTGTAATGTGCCCGTTTTGTACGATAGAACATGTTAGGTGTCGTGTTTTTATATTCACGTTATAAATTTGTATTTATCTGTATTTAATCACAGGTGACACTTACAGGGTTATATGATCTGCCGTGTTGTACCTTTACTTTTATCATTTTCAGCTGTTATTATGTCCTAGTTGTTATAGCTTAGGAATAGATGTACGATGATGTAGGGGTGAGTGCCTTTTCTGTGCCAAGTGCTTTTCATGGATTAATACAGTTAATGCCACGGCAACCCCGTGAAGTAAGTGAGCGCATCTCCTTGGCTTCCACATGGGGAAACCGAGGCACAGAGCAGTGCAGTCATTGCCCACAGTCTCACTGGCGTGTGCGTGTGGCCGAGGTGGGGTTTGCACCCAGGGTCCCCTGACTTCTGCCCCCTGGGGTCCAGGATTTCGGTTTTGTGTCTTTGAACCTCACGCACCCAGCGCGAGGTGTCACACAGTGGGGGCTCAAATTGAAGTCTGTCGAACGAGTTACATTCTATTCAGTTGGAGTTTATTGTCTCCGTGTTACGGGCGAGGAAACTGAGGCTCAGAGAGGGACAACGGCTTTCCCAGGGTCACACAGCAAGCAAGAGGCTGAGTCGGGCAGGCTGTTAGAATCTAGGAGGGTCACGCATCAAAACCCAAACTTTTCCTTATTCCCTGGAAATGATTTTGAAAAGAGAGTGGCCAGCCTAAGAAGCCAGGGTTCCGAAGCTGGAGAGACCCTCTCGGGTGACATGTTCCCCTCTGTCCCCTACAGATCGTGAGGATCAGTCCATTCTCTGCACGTGAGTAATCCTGAAGGGCTTCCTGGAGGAGGTGGGGTCCTGGCTGGGTGTGGCTCTCCTCGCAACGGGCAGGGCTTGCCTGGCGTCACTGCCAACCCCTCGTGCTTCCCCTCGCCCCACCCCCATAGCGGCGAGTCCGGGGCTGGGAAGACAGAGAACACCAAGAAGGTCATCCAGTACCTCGCCCATGTGGCATCGTCGCCGAAGGGCAGGAAGGAGCCGGGCGTCCCGGTAAGTGACCTGCCTTGGAACACACTGTGGACCCTGCTGCCAGCAATGCCCCCTCCATCTCAGGCTCTGCTTCCCCCGTGACTCCCTGCCACCCTCGTGGAGGGCCCTGGCCGCTTGTGCTGCCTGTGCACCTACTGTGTGTCTGATATAGTGCTGGGAGTGGTGGCAGGGTGGATGCAGAAGTGCAAGGACTAGTTCTTGGCCATGTCGGCCCTTGGAACAGCACTCAGCGCATAGTAGGTGCTTACATTCCTGAGTGCCTACTATGTGTCAGGTCCGATCCAGGCACCTGCAATGCCCAGGTTGGTGTAATAAGTGAGCATTTATATAGCGCTCGTCGCTTTGCTCACGTTCATGTAACACTCTGTGCGTTGTTTTCCTGTGTTAAAGATGAGAAACCGAAGGTCCAGCGGGGGTGAGTGGGTTTCGGAGGTCACACACCCCCCAGCCAGCGCTAGCGTGGATTCAAACCCAGGCGTTGTGGTCCCCCCGGGCCACCCCACAACCCCTCATCTCTCCCCATCCACCCACCCCAGAACCCGCGGTTCTGTGTGTCTGTCCATGTTCCATGTGCCGTGTCCTGGTCCGTGTCTCGTGTCCCGTGACTTCCTCAGGCCTCCGCCAGCACCATATCTTATGTGAGTAGCAGGGAATTGCCTTGAGTCATGCTGTCTCTAATGTCACCCGGGTCACCTCAACTGACGGTCTTTCTGGCAAACAGGGCCCAAGGCGCTAATGGTCACACCTGCCAAGGAGCCACACTGCTGCTTATGATGGTCCTACTATGTGCACGCCAGGCTCCGGGCTGTCATTTAATGTGACCCTACTGTGTACACACGGGGCCACCCCATGTTGTTTATGGCAGCCCTACTGCGTACACACAAAGGCCCGTGCTGTTATTTAGTGTGGTCCTACTACGTATGCATAGAGCCAGCCTACGTTGCCACTTACGTTAACTTTACCGTGTGTGGCCCGTGTGTGGCCTAGGGACCGCGTGTACAGAGTGGCTACAGATACCAACATGAAATAACGGACCAAAACTACCATTTATGGCCGATCTGCTAAGTGTGTGTAGACGGAGCCCATGGACACCGTGAATTCACACGTCCCAGACACCTGCCACTTATTGCGGGCCTACTGTCCACTGCCAGCTCAGGCGAATCTCTGAGGGTTCACAGGGAATTGAGAGAAATTGTCGATGCCCTAGAGAGCCTGGCTAGGAAGGAGGGAAAGGCGCTTGCCATTTCTTGAGCACCTGCTGTGCTCCTGGCTCTGACACCAAGGTGGCGGTGGGGAAAGTTTGGTAAGATCTCTACCCGTGAAGCAGCCCGGCTGGGGAAGGAAACGGCCATTTTTTTGAATGCCTGTGGCGTGCCATCCTGAAGCACTTTACATAGATGGTATCGATTTTTCCTTAATTCCACAAGTAGGACGTAAATACGTGTTCATTGTAACAGCAGTGACAACGAAAATCAGGTCAACGGCAGCTCTTCCGCCCCCCTCGCAGTCCCCTTCCTTGGAGGGGCTGACGCTGTTGACAGTTTGGCGTGTGTCCTTGCGGACCTTTCTCTAAAGGTTTACGAGCATGGATACATACCTGTAGCAATGGGAATCTCGTTTGGCGGTGTTTTTTCTCAATTTATTTTTTTAGCAATGCGATCACTTTGGGGACATCGTTCTGCAATTCGTATTGTGTTTTGCTTTGTTTCCACTCAGCGGTGTATCTTAGAGATGTTTCCGTTTTCCTTCACAATGGACTGACAGGCACCGCCTGTCTGCGGGGACATGGGTGCACACCCGGATGCACAAAGGCCACACACATACACACACACACACACACACTCAGCCAGCTGTAACAAAGGCCCCCGGCTCTCAGTGAGGTGCTGTCTCTTCCCCCCGCAACCTCAGGGCGAGCTGGAGCGGCAGCTCCTTCAGGCCAACCCCATCCTGGAGGCCTTCGGCAACGCCAAGACCGTGAAGAATGACAACTCCTCCCGATTTGTGAGTGCCGGCTGAGGGTGGTGCCCGGCTGCCTGTCAGCCCCCCAGCAGATGGGCACATAAGGATGGGGAGGGGGGAGCGGGCTGTGTGTGTCTGGGGAAGAAGCCGCAGCCCGGACTCCTGGGTCTGAAGGAGGAAGGGCTGGGGGCCTGGGTCCTGAGGGAGGAAGTCATAGGGGCCTAGATCTTGGTTTCCCCACTGGGGCCCCATGATTGGGGTGGGGTTCAGGTGGAGGGAGAGAGCAAGTCGCGGGCAGCCCCGGCTCTGGGAGGGGGGAACTGAATAAGCCCCCTCGTCCTCCCCTGCCAGGGCAAATTCATCCGCATCAATTTCGACGTCGCCGGGTACATCGTGGGGGCCAACATCGAGACCTGTATCCTTCGCGGCCCTGAGGAGCCCCGGAGGGATGAGGGGTGGCGGCTGAGGAAGGGGCTCTTGGGATCTCACTCCGTACAAGATCTAGGCGTTCATACACCCGGGGAAGCCTGGGTCCCTGCTGCTCAGAAGCCATGCCTCAGTTTCCCCCTCTGTAGAAGGATCGCAGAACCTTGGAGAGGGACAGACGCAGCATCTCCACGTGGGGGAGAGGGTGGAGGTCTTCCGCTGCTTTTTGAGAAGGCCAGCACAGCCTCGCTGTGGGGTAGTGGGCCGGCGGTCCCTAGGGCCACCTACGGGTGTGGTGACTCTCAGGGCTCAGCATAGGATGCATGGTGGTGCCAACGGAGCTTCCAGGGTCCTCCCCCGCGGAGTCCCGTAGGACCCGCTAACTCCCCCCGCACTGAGTGGCACCCCACGTCGTGTGTGCGGGGGAGTTCCTCAGAGACGGTTCGGGCGCAGGGAGCCCCTCCCCCAGCCCTGGTTCCCCGACACCGGCCGAGGGCCGCCTGGCAGGAGGAGTCCCAGGCCTGCCATGTCTGCACAGGCCTCGTGCACGCCACGTGGGAGGGGACAAGCTGGGACACGGGGCGGGGAGGGGACACTCCCGCAGAACTAAGCATGGCGGGGAAGTCACGCCGACCCAGGCCCCAATCCAGCTCTGCCTCTTGGAGGCTGCGGGACCTCGGGCGCGTGATGTGACCGCTCTGTGCCTCAGTGTCCCCTCTGTAGAGGTGGAAGTGTCCTAGAACCTGCCCTCGAAGGGTCTGGGGGGACAGCGTCAGTCACAGCCACATAGTAAGTGCCCGAGAACGAGCTCTGCTGATCATAAATTAATGACTGGAGCAGACGATGCTGTCCTTGTCACCATCAGTGTCACTGAGTAATAATTATTCACCGTAATGTTAATGATGTTCATGATAACCCATATCCTCGGGCCCAGGGGTGTCTGATAAGCTCACTGTCTTCTGCAGTCAGGGGACGGTTGACAGGCCTCGTGTCCCCTGCAGCCACCAGGTCCCGCTTCCCACGGTCCCCGAGGCCCACTGCTTCTGCGCATCATGTCTCTCGCCTATGTGGGTTCTTAGCGCTTGCGGCCCGCCCGTCCTGCCAGGCCCTCCCTCCGCGAGCCCGTGGCTCCTGCCGCCTGTATGAGGGGACACGTACCCTCATACTCATCTTCTGGACTTACTTCCAAACGCTCTCTCTTTCCTACCGCGCCCCCACACAGCTGCGGCCACCCCCGCTGGGCAAGCTGTCAGCCCGGCCGTCTCTGCCTCGGGGTCAGCGGCCAGCCCGTGGATCGATGCTCGCGGGCAGGTGCCACCCCCAGGCCAGTCAGATGGGTCTCGGGCTCAGCCCGGCTCCTGGGCGCCGGTGTGGGCTTGATGGGCACGTCAGCCTGAGAACTCTCCATCCCTCTAACCCCAGCGAGCAGGTGCTGTCGTCCCATTTAACAGAGGAGGAACCCGAGGCTCAGGGCTATCAGCGCCCAGTGTCGTACAGGTTGTGTGGGACCCCCTCCCCTGCTCCTCCCCATCTCCCCAGCACATCAGTGACCCCAGGGCTTTGAGTCAATGGACCTCGGTCTGCAGCCGATCTTGGGCAAGGTTCTGCGTCACCACCATGCAGACGTGCTCGATGGCCCATGAGCGTGGGTACGGAGGGATAAAGGAGTTATTAGGTGTTTTATTTACTCTAAGGCAGCGGTCCCCAACCTTTGTGGCACCAGGGACCGGTGCTCCTATGAGAATCTAGCGCCTGATGATCTGAGGCGGAGCTGAGGCGGTGATGCGGGCGCTGGGGAGCCGCTGTGAATACAGATGAGGCTTCACTTGTCCACCCACCGCTCACCTCCTGGTGTGCGGCCTGGTTCCTAACGGGCCACGGACCCATACTGGTCCGCTGCCTGGGGGGTTGGGGACCCCTGCTCTAAGGCCTCTCGCCAGTTTTCAGCATGCGAATGAGCCACGTGACTTTCCTGGAAGGGAGGAGCCAACAGCCCCAATGTCCTTACCAGGAAACCGAGGCAGGAGGATGCTGACAGTGGGGATAGCCTCACTGCCTCTCACTCACCCCCACAGCCGCGCACCGCTGGGCCCCTTCTTCAGGCTCCTTGCGCAGATGAGGAAACTGAGGCACAGAGGCTGAAGTGACCTGCTCAAGGCCACTCGTCCAACTAGTGGCAAGGTCACCGGCCTGGGCTGTGAGGGACTCCACCTCCTAATGGGACAGCAGGGAGGCAGAAACGGTCCAGGGGGCCGGGTGGGGTCCCCTCCCGTCACCTGTGGCCCCTTGACTCGCCTGCGCCCAGACCTGCTGGAGAAGTCGCGGGCCATCCGCCAGGCCAAGGACGAGTGCAGCTTCCACATCTTCTACCAGCTGCTGGGCGGTGCGGGCGAGCAGCTCAAGGGTCAGTGGCCGCTGGGAGGGGGCGGGACAGGCACGCGGGGCTCTGGCTCCTCTGGGTCCCCAGCGGGGAGAGAACGGGAGACACTGGCGTTTGCCGAGCCGCTGCTCTACGTCGGGCTCCTGGCGCGTAGTGGGTGCTTTCTTGTCCCGGGTCCCACGGACCCGACTGTCGCCAGCAGAGAACTGCACCCGCTCCGTGCCGCCCCCGCAGACTCTGCGGCCTCCGGCCCTGCGGTCGCCTGGGTCTCGATCACACCCGGCCCGTCCCCGTGTGGCTCCTGTTCACACTCGCTTCTCTTCTGCTCACTCCAGCGGGTGTGACTCCAGCTTTGCCGCTGCCTCGTGGGTCCCCGCGGTCCTGGTCTGTGGCTTCGCGGCGCCTGCTGCTCACGCCCCCTCCACTCTGGTTCCTGCTCCGTGCTCCTCCCGCTCGTGGCCGTGGACGGTGGCCCCGCCGCCCTGTGGCTCCCTCTCCTTCTGGCTCCTCTCCCCCTGTAGCTCGGGCCGCCTCCTGGCCCTTTGTCACCCGGGCTCCCGCTCGGGGTGGCTTCCGAACCCACATGTCCTCTGCCACCGGCCCCCCGCTGTCCCATGGCTTCTGCTAACTCGGGCACCCCAGGCCCAGCACTTCAGCAGCCCCTGCCTGCTCTGGGCAGTCCCGCGACTCGAGATCCCCCACGGAGGGAGAGAGGAAGAAAGCGACATGCCCAGCGCCCGCCCCACGCGCGGTCCTCCCTCCGGGCCCGTGAGGAAAGGCTCCTCACTCACCTGACGCTGGAGGAGGCCGAGGTCCCCAGTGGGGAAGTGACACGTCCGGGGCGGCCACCACGGAAGCCAGGATGTGAGTGAGTCCGGCTCCACAGCTCGCCCTTGACCTTGGCCTCCGCTCGTTACCCCCGCAGCCGACCTCTTGCTGGAGCCCTGTTCTCACTACCGCTTCCTGACCAACGGGCCGGCATCTTCCCCCGGCCAGGAGCGCGAGCTCTTCCAGGAGACGCTGGAGTCCCTGCGGGTCCTGGGCTTCACCCACGAGGAGATCACCTGTGAGTGAGCCCCGTCCCCCCACCCCGAGCGGTGGGGTGGGCACTGCGTGGGCGGGCGGGGGCCGGGTTCCTTCGCGCCTCGGTTTATTTGCTCAAACATTTATTGAGCAACTACTATGTGTGTGGGCACGGCCTCGGGGAGCCTGAGTCAACGAGAACCACGGTCCAGATACATGAGGAATTCTGGGGTCTGTGAGAAGGTGATGAGAGCCGGCGAGAAAAATCAAACGAGTGCAGGGGTGGGGACGGCCCCACCGAGATGGCGATGCTCTAGCGAAGGCCTGGGGCGGGTCAGGGAGTGAGCGCTGGTGCCATGGAAAGCGGGGAGAGCATTGGTGAGGGTGGAACAGCCTGTGCAAAGGCCCTGAGGCAGGAAAAGTGTGGCATGTTAGGGGGTTAAAACTTCAGCTTAGCGTCTGACACAGTCAAGTGTAAGGGACGGAGCTACAGAGGCAGGTGGGGCCTCCAACTCCAGCCTCAGGGGCCGGGACTTTGTCCTGGGCGTGCTGGAGAGCCACGGAGAGCAGGGAGCAGGGCAGAGGTGGACTGGACTTCGGGAGGAGGCTGCGGCAAGGGTGCAGGGGAGAAGGTGTCGGTCGGGCTGGGTGACTCTAGTGTGAAGTACTCAGGTCATCACCCCATGTGACGCTGGTTTGTCCCTGACCTTTTCCCCCAATGGTCCATTTCGACAATGGTCCTGCTGCAGGACAGTGTTGATTCCTGAGGGCCCCCGTGGTGAAGGGCCTCGAAGGAGCCCCTCGAGCAGGAGGAGGTGACCGTCTCCTAGCTCTGGTGGCCAGGAGTCCGAGATCAAGGTGTCGGCAGGGCTGGTGGGTCGTGGGGGAATCTGCTCCTTGCCTGGCCCCTAGCTTCTCGTGGTTTCCTGTCAGTCTTCCACGTTCCTGGGCTTCTGGAAGCATCGCCCAGTCTCCGCCTTCATGTTTACGTGGTGTTCTCCCTGTGTGTGCAATTTCCACCCGTCATAAGGACACCCGTCATCCTGGATTAGGGGCGACCCCACTCCATCCGGCCTCGTCTTAAGTAATGACAGCTGCTGTGACTCAACACCCCTATAAGGCCCCATTCTGAGAGGTCTTGGGGGTTAGAGCTTCAAGACACCTTTTCTGGGGGAGGGGCACGATTCCACCCATACCGAGCACTTAGAGGTGGACCTGGGCTTTTCTGCGGAAACCTAAAGTTTTGTCGTTTGGGTGGGTGAACCGTGATTTTTTCCCCTCCGTCCCCTAGGGAAAGACCCTGGCTGAGCGGGCCAGGCTGGACTCATTTCCCTCTGGTCCCTGGCACCGCGGGAGGACCCAGGTGGCTCCAGGGCCCAGGAGGGAGGGCTGCAATCCGGGTGCCAGCAGCCTCCTTGGGTGTATTGACACAGGGTCTCAGGGCCCCTGCTGGATTGCCTAATCGCATGCTTGCATAACTCCCCTGCCTCTCCTCCCTGGGCGGCTGGCAAACAAATTCAGGTGGTGGCTACGGTGGGGGCCTGGGCCTCCCGGCCTGGCCTCCTGACCCATGTCACCGCAAGTAACTCTCCCCGGCAACGTATGGCACGTAGTGACATAAGGTGAATACGGCCAAAGGTCATCCTGGGAAAACCAAGTCTCTGCTTCCTGCATCTCCTTCTAGAAATCTTTTAGACAAGTAAGAAAAGACACACATTCTTTTCTGTAAAGGAAGGCATTCTCTGGCCCTGGTACAGCTCAGCTGTGTCGGTGATTAAAACGTTAACATATTTCTCCACCGATTTAAAATTCCTGCGGGCGATTGGGCTGGGTGGGTCCCCGCTCCTGACCTTCCTCCTGGGCCATCCGAGACATGCCAGCCAGCGGGGGAGCACACCTGGCACATGGGACGCCCACCCCGGGTCCCAAGAAGCGCCGGGTTAGGCAGCTCGTCACCCCGTGCCAGGGGGCTTTGTCTTCCCGCTTTTCTGAACAGTATATTTTGGGAATCATTCTATTTCGGTCCCTGCAGGTAAACGTCCCTCTCTTTTGTGGCCGTGTAAGGTTTCGTTGTTTAGATGAACTATATGAGACTTGGAGATCCGGTTCACGGACCACACCATTCGCCCCCCTAAAGGGCACAGGTCAGTGGCTTTTAGGGCGGTCACAGAGCTGTACGTCGTCACTCATACCGGCGGTCCTAGGTCGTTTCTGGTGGCTGGCGGAGTAGGTAACTTGCATCCGTGTGCCGTCGCCCAGGCAACCGTGACTCGGCCGCGCCTTTCTTATAGATGGACTCGTTGGACACGAGGCCCTTCGCGGCTGGCTTCTTTCGCCGAGCACGATGGTTTCAAGGCTGATCCGCGAAGTAGCGTGGATCAGGGCTGCTTTCCCTTTTATTGCTAAACCGTTTTGATTCGTATCTTTTTATTATTGGAAATTGCAAACACGTATGCACGTGGAGAGCCGAGGGGGTGACCCCCTGGGCACCTGGCACCAGATCCAGCAATTTGCTCGCTGGTGGCTTTGGGGGTTTCACTTCCCACCCCCAACCCTCCTCGCAGCCCCCAACCCCAGAGCATTCTAACGGGAGAGAGTCAACCCCGTCTCCGTCCAGAAGGTGGCGCCAGTGTCCCGCTCCGCCGGCCGCGGCCCGCAGCCCGTTTCCCCACCCGCAGGCGGGCGACCGCCCCGCGAGCTTTTTTTGCTCTTGCCGGTGTGGCGGGTGGACGGGGTCTCACGATACTTTGATTTTGCGCTTCATTTACAAGGAGTGGAGCCAGCCGGTGACCTTTCCGTGGACGCTGCCTTTAACCAAAGAGGAGACAGAGGTCCAGGGAGGTGGGGTGACAGAGGCCTAGGGAGGTGGGGCGTCTGTCTCGGGACTTCCCTGAAGTGGCGAGGAGGTGGTGGAACCCGGCATGACTCCAAGGCCAGCCCCCCGATCCTTCCCAGAGAGGCTGGTGGCACCCCTGGGAGGTCGCCCTCGGCAAGCCCAGGGCGGCAAGGCGGGCAGTGTGGGGGGCCAGTCCAGGCAGGACCTCCGCCCTCCGCCCTCCATCCGCCCGCGCCGGCGCCGTAAATGCCACCCTGAGAGAGGTTGAGCTCGCGGCTGGGCCGCCAGCGAGGCGGGTGCCCACTCACGTCAGGCAGGGTCAGCGTCGCCAGCCGCCGGCCTCCGCCTCCGCCTCCGCAGGCCGCGACTTGCTTGTGATGGGCTGGTCTGAAGTCACCCGGGAGAGCTAACTGCCAACTCCTCAGGCATCAGATTGACCCAGGCACTTGGCACCAACGCAGGTGCCTAAGCCGACTGTCGAAGGCCACGGGCGGGACTCGCTCCGCTGGTCTGCGCCACACATGAGGTGTGTCGCTCCGGTCTGTTGGGGTGCTGTAAGCCATTGCTGCCTATAGAGGTGTCTTTGCCTTTAGCTCTGGGGGCGGTGGGGGGGCGCCCTGCGGGAAACTCCCAGCGTTTCTGGGGCTCTCCACTGTCCCCGACCAGCCAGCCCCCCTGACCCCAGACAGGCAGAACTAGAGAGCGCCTGGCCCAGCCCTTCCCACTGTGCAGCTGGGGAACCGAGGTTCAGAAGGCCATGTGGATGCCCAAGGTCATAGCGAACCCCTGCCATTCCATAATGCATCTCCCATCCACTAACTCTTTGCCATTTATTCACCAATATATCGCTTTACTCTGTACATGATGCAGTCTGTGGGTCTGGGCCAAACTAACAGTGACGGGGACCGAATGAGCCGGTGACCCGTGGAGCGCTCAGACCCAGGGGGCCTCAAAGCGCACAAGTAGATTGGAGTTGAGCCTGTGGGAGAGGGACAGACAGGTGCAGGGAGTGGTGACTGCGTCACAGGGTCTGACGTGGGTCGAGAAGGAGGCGGGGCTTAGCCAAGCGCTGCTCGTCAGGCAGGAATTACCCAGGAAAGAGCTGGAAGGAAGGAGGCTGGTGTGGCCGCGTGGAGTCCTTGAGAGGACCCTGAGCTGGAGGGAGTGGGAGGCTTGGGGACAGGGTGCCGAAGCCCCTGAAAAGCGATCGGATTGAATCCCAGAAGTAGTGGAGATCATGGCAGGAATTCTGTCCTGGAAACTGGCGAGCTCCAGTTCATTCATGCAGACATGTATAGAGCACTTACTGTATGCGGAACATGCAGTTAAGACATGAGTGAGGAACACGTCCCACAGGGAGGTTTGGTCTCAGTGGAGACAGAGAGGGAAATTTAATACTTGCCAGTGACACCCCTTTCTGTTTTCAGGGGTTTTTTGTTGTTGTTGGGAAACCTTCTTATTTTGCATAATTTCAGATTTACAGAAATGTTGCAAAAACAATACAGAAAATTGCCAGATGCTCTTCTCCCGGATTCCCCGACTGCCACATTTGTTTTATTCTTTTCTCTTTCTGATGACTCATGCCGAGCTGTTTGAGAATAAGGGTGAAGGCGAGGGACCCCTGCTCCCCTTTGTAGGAGTTTGCTGTGGCCGCGGTCACCAAGGAGCACACGTGCAGTGGCTCAAAACAACACACACTTATTTTCCTGCAGTTCTGGAGTTGGAAACCCAAAGTCAGTCTCGCTGTGTCAGAATCGGGGCGTCGGCAGAGCTGGCTCCAGGGAGAGTCCGCTTCTTTCATTTTCCAGCTTCCACTGGCCGCCCGTATGGCTGGGCTCAGGGGCCCCTTCTCTCCATCTTCAAAGAGCACGTGACTGTGACCTCTGCTCACATGGCTTCTCCCTCTGTCTCTCTCTTATGAAGACCCTTACGGTTCCATTCAGAGCCCACCCAGACAATCTAGGATTAATCTCCCACTTCTCACGATTCTAACCCGATCACATCTGTAAGGTCCGTTTTGCTCTGCGAGGTAACCTTTATAGGATCCAGGAATTCGGATGTGGACATCTTCAGGGGGGCTATTATTCAGCTGCCGCCCCCTGAACAGTGTATGTTTCCTGAAAAATTCCCTGACACAACCGCAGCACAGTATCCTCATCAGGAAATTCACATTGCCGCGATCAGTACTATTTCTAATCCACAGACCATGTCATCGCAATAATGCCCTTTAAAACAACAACAACAAAAATGTTTACACACCTTATGTTGATCTCCCCAATAATGTCCTTTATAGCAAAAAAAAAAAAATTAAGTTACACACACACACACACACGCACACACACATACACATCCCCAGCCTGAGGTCACATGCTGCATTTAGTCATCCCGTTTTACTCTGTTCTTCTGAAACCATTCCTGGGTCTTTATCGTTAGTGACCTTGTCGCTTTTGAAGATTACGGATCCGTTGTTTTGTCTCCGACTTGGGTGTGTTTCCTCGAGATCCGAAAGGTTACACATTTTGGGCAGGAATATCGCAGGAGGCTACTCCCCCCTCCAGCCTCCGCCACCCCCCTCTTCTGAGTAAACTGCAGAGTAGCGTAGCATAGACACCGCAGAGTGTGCACGGGCTGTCAGCATCCCGTCGGGGACTTCCGCAGGTGAATGCCCGCGTAACCAGCCCCTAAAAGCCCCCTCCTTCCACCTTCCCGAATGTAACCACTTATTGCAGCATCTAAGCGTGGAGTCGCTTCCCCTGTTCTTGAATTTGGTACCGGCGTCTGGCTTCTTGCACTGAACCCTGTCATCGTCCATTTTCGGTGAGTGGCCAGCAGGGGGCGTGCGAGGCGCTGCTCCCCGCGTGCAGCCACTTGAGATGGTCGAATAAGGTTTGTGTGCTTTTTGCTTTATGTACATATTTACATTTGAATTTTACGCTAAAAGAAAAGGGAAGAGAAGGGAAGCATAGCCGTTAA
The DNA here is from genome assembly GCF_902729225.1 of Pteropus medius. NCBI lineage: Eukaryota > Metazoa > Chordata > Mammalia > Chiroptera > Pteropodidae > Pteropus > Pteropus medius. The sequence goes on along the minus strand of NW_024347852.1, from coordinate 325,753 downwards.
GAATACAGACCCCAGAGTCAGGCCGCTCGGATTTGAACCTCCGGTCTGCGCTTACGAGCTGGATTTTAGGCAAGTTGATTACCTGGATGTGCCTCGGTTTTCCCCATCTGTCAAATGGGGATTTTACTCCGTTTCCCATCTGTGCAAATGCTACTGCAGGACTTGCCTCGTTGAGTCGTTTCGAAGGTTAATCAAGATCTTTTGCAAGTGGTAGGAACGGGAAGGGGCCCCGAGAAAGTGAAAATAAACGTGTCCATTTCAGTCCGTAAATTGTGAACTGTTCCAGAATGAGCAGTCGATGAGGTGGCAGGGTCCTCGCCCAGTCCGCAGTGTCACCAGGAACACAGCAGATACAAACCCAGCCTGATGTGGGTGCGTACGTGGTCGACCCAAAATGCCACCTGCAGCTTTGCTGTCAGGGACGAGAGGACCCTGAAAAGCTGACCAAAACTTGATAAAATTCTGAAGCGACGACAGTGGCTCCCCCTTCCACGCCCCCGGAAAATTCACTATGTATTAAAAACAAACACAAAACGCTTTCGTGTTTATACGTAAAATGGTTGGGATTAGTCTCAAATCATGACGAACCATTATTTTACAGATGCGAATGTCCCATAGGACGTTTAGAAGTCACAGGGGATGGGGGCAATTCTTTGTGGTACGTGAGGGCGTCTGCTTCCGGTCCCCACCTGCCCACTCTGCGACATCCAGAAACACACCACTCATTGCCCCAGTTACGCCAACGAAACCCTGTAAGTTCCTGAGACGGACGCTAGGGGGCAGCATTGCCCACTTACATCGCACCTTCCAGCTCTGCACAAACAAGCGACTGCACATGCTGATAAAGCCATAGTCCTAAGTCAAAAATGCATTTAATACACTTCACCTACCAAATATCACAGTTTAGCCCGACCGATCTTAAACGTGCTCAGAACACTGACGTTAGCCTACAGTTGGGCAAAGTCATCTGACGCCAAGCCTATTTTGTAATAAAGTGTTGAATATCTCATGTAATTTACGTAATTATGGCTCGCTGCCTTCACGCTGGGCAGTTATGCTGAGTTTCATCTCGAGAATAACTGCCTTCCCTTTCATCTCACCGAAAGCAGGGGACACAGATGGGCGTTTGTAGATACGATGGGATGAGAAAACAAGACGACGTCCAAAAAACACTGGCAACACAGCACAGTGTGGGGTGTCAGTTGTTTACCCGCGTGATCACGGGGTCGACCAGGAACTGCGGTCACGACCGCTGCCCAGCATCACGATCATTACTGCATATCGCTAGCGGGGGAAACGATCAAAATCCAAAATTCAAAGTATGGTTTCTATTGAACGCGAATCGCGTTTGGCCATCGCAAAGTTGGAAAACTCACGATTCAAACCACTGTGAGATGGAGCTAACTGTATCGCGCATCCTCATTCGTCATTTGTGCGTTTGTGAATTCCCCTGCGCGCGGCATTTACCCGTAACCCCAAAACCAATACTCCTGGCGCATCCACGGTCGTTGCAGTTAGTCACGGAGAGGTGAAAACTTTGAGTTGTCCAGTGCCACTGCGTCCAACAAGGTGACACTCTGCCTTTGTTCTCTAGCTTACACTGTAAACCGATGTCCTTTTTGCAGTCTATTGAGCGCCAAGTGTTTTGCGTTTTTGTACTGTTTTATTGGTGGTTTTGCCGCCTGAAACGCCTCCCAAGATGGTGCTTAATGGTGTGATGTGGCTCGTGCAGAAAACACGTGTGTCGGACGAGCTTCCTTCGGGCACGAGGCAGTGCTGTTGGCCGTGAGTTCACTGTGAACGGAGCAACAATATATATATTAATGAGGTGTCTTTAAACAGAAACACACCTAAAACAAGGTGATGTGTTGATCAGTCGATCAGAATGTGACCGGAGGCTTGCAGGAACCATGGGAGCGTTAGTTTGCAGCCACTAATCTCATATGCATGGCAACTCTATGGAACGTCACCGTAAATAACGAGAACTTTGTTTTTTGTGACTTTTTTACATACAGAACTGTATGCCAGATACACCATCCTGCGCTTCGCAATTTTCACTCGGTATTTGAGAAATCTTTCCATATCTCTAAAGACCTTCCTCATTCATTTCCCTAAGTCCTTTTAAATCTTCTCTGCCTCGCTTCATAAGATGCGATGAGCATCTTCGTAAGATGAGCAGACACCGAACGGTGATAAAGCGGACCTCGAATGCAAAATATGGAGTTCGTTTATCCGTTCATATGTTCTAAGGCCGGCCCGGGGTCACGGTGGATTTTACGCCGAGGGCGGGGGTGTAAGCTGGCATGGGGCTTTGAAGCCAGGTTTCTACTGGCTGGTTAAGAATGCGCGTGGGGTCTGAAGCCACAGGCGACCACTCTCTCTGCCTCCCCTTAGCCATGCTGCGGATGGTCTCAGCTGTTCTGCAGTTCGGCAACATTGTCCTGAAGAAGGAACGGAACACGGATCAAGCCTCCATGCCGGACAACACAGGTACCGCCCCCCGGCCTGCCGCCCACCCGCCTGACCCTGCATTGCTTGACCCAGATACAGAGCACCCCGCTCCCCAGGGGCCTGCCTGCGACCCTGGACCGCTCTGATCTCCTGCCCATTGCTGAGTCTTTGCCAAAATAATATCTTCCGCCCTTTTCCTGATTATGAAAAGTGTGATCTCTGCTGAAAGTTTGAACAACACCTGCGTGCAAATACTCAGCTGTGTATGTGTGTGTGTGTGTGTGTGTGTACTTTTTTGCCTTTCAAAAGCAGAATTATAGTCGATATTCCTTTTTTTTTTTTATCAAAATGGAAATAGCTCTGCTTTATTATTTTAAAATAATACAAGCTGGATGGGGAGAAATCTGGCAAGACAGAAAAGTCTACAGGCAGGGAAATTACCCATAATCATACCCCTGAGATATCATTACTGCAACCTTCTGGGGTATTTCCCATTGGGCTTTGTTCTATGTCTGTATCCATGAAGAAATAATTGTCACAGAAATGGAGTCGTGCTTCATGCCCCTTTCCCCTCGAGATGGGAAGAGCTTCCTGCCCTGATTACAAAATCCTAGGGGCTCATTCCCAAGAGCTGTACAAAAAAAACCCCACAGGGCATATGAAGGAAGAAACGTCACCCACGATGCGTGGATCGGAGCTATTGCTTAGGATGTTCACACACCTAGCAGGTGTGCTGTGCACACTCACTCACTTCACTTGCAAAATTGGGACCTGACTTTATTAACTGTTTGGAAACCTGAGTTCTTCCCATCATGCATCGCGGGGTAACATTTCAAGGTTATCGACTAGAACCGTGCTGGGGATTCTCCCCCCGGGGTCTGTGGGAACTGTATGTTGGTACAATTGGTCTCCTTTGGAATCTCGAGTATTTCATTTTTCCTGCATTTGCAAACAGTAATCGGAGAAGCAGTCCAGGGGCTTCACCAACGGGCAAAGGCCAAAGGCTTCGGAGCCTATGAAATCGCGCTGCCTGGCACATTACGTGCTGTTTATTCGGCTCACTTCTGTCGGTTCTTAAATACTTCCCATATAATGCGAGGTTACTGTAGAAGAATTAGAGACTACAATTGCAGACACACACACAAAAGGGAGAAATTTAAATCCTCACGGCCTCATCTCTCAGAAATAATCACTCTCAACATTTTGGTGTATTTCCTCCCAAGCGTTTTTCTTTTTCTGTTTCGTTTCTGCCGGAGCCGAGTATTTGCAGTAACTGTTTTTCCATTATGGAAATGATAGATGCTTGAAAACAGTTCTGAATTCTCATTTTAATTTAGAGGAGAAAGAAAGACACACACCTGCCAGCTCAGCCCCGCCCCCAGTTTCTGCAAAAACATGTTCACATTTTGGCACTCAGGCGTTTTTCTATGCATTTTTTTTCCCTACAAAAATAGAATGTGTGTAACATAATGTTTTATACCCGAGGATTTTCCTTTTACTGTATTAAAACACACGTCGTTCTGTTTTATTGAATAGTTCCCAGCATAAATTTTCCCCCATGTTTCTTGTAAAAAATTTTTTCAAGCATAAAGAAAAGTTGAAAGGATTTCTTTAGAAACACGTTATGTTTCTGCATTTACCAAAATGCAGAAAGGGTTTTGTTCCCTGTCTTCACAAGACCGTTTACTTTTGTTGCCATAGTAAATGGTGCCTTTTTATTTATTTTTGCTTTTTTTCCTCTTTTCCGCAATGTAGAAGAGCAATTAATTTTTTGATATTTATTTCGGGTTTGGCAATCTCAGTGAATTCTTATTCCAATAACTTTCCCCCCGATATTTTATTAGATCTTCAAACTTTTAGAAAAATTGGAAGAATTTTATAATAAACACCCAGCTCTCCACCTACTAGATTCTACCGTTAATATTTTACTACAGTTGCTTTATTAGATATCTTTCCATCTATCGTTCACCCATCATGTTTTCTGGTGCCCAGTCTTTGCTTCTAATTCTTTCTTCGATTTGAGGTGTAACATCCTTATTGTGACATGCACATATATTAAATTTGCTGTGTGATGCATTTCTACCGTAATTTTTAGGGATGATAGGACAGCCATCCAGTAGATGAACTCTATTCCTGACCGATCCCCGGCTGTTGGGCATTCAGGTTATTTCCCGTTTTTCTCCACCGTAAACAACACCATGTTGAACATCCTTGTAGTTCAGTCTTTGCTCACATCTGGGATTATTTTTGCTCGCTTGGGGTCCCAGAAGGAGAATGGTTGGGCCAAAGACTGTACACACTTTTAGGACGTGTGATACCTCTAGTGACCAGGGAAAGGCTGAGTTGGCCTCTGTTCCCCCAACAATGGGGGGAGGTGCCACGGTCACTTCCCAGTGCTGATCAGATCTTGGTGTCCCTTGCCCTCAGCTGCCCAGAAGCTCTGCCGCCTCCTGGGACTGGGGGTGACAGATTTCTCCCGCGCCCTGCTCACCCCCCGCATCAAAGTCGGCCGAGACTACGTGCAGAAAGCACAGACCAAAGAACAGGTGGGCACGAGGACGGTGGGCACCACGATCCTGGGCCTTTAAACAGCTTGTGCCGTTTGTCCTCACTCACTCAACAAAGTCATGCTGAGCATCTGCTCGGCGACCGGCTCTGGTCTAGGTGCTGGGAATAAAAGCCGTACTGGAATCAGAGCCATTTGCTGACGGAGCTCAGGCCATAGTGAGGAAATGTGATAAAAGAAGGTAAACGAGCAGGATGCTTGCAGGTGGTGCTGCCTCCTGTGACGGAGGGGCTCAAGGTGGTCACAGAGGTCCCCTCCGAGGAGGTAGCATTCCAGTCGAGGCCTAGACGGTCGAGGCAGAGGGAGCGGCCCGTGTCAAGGCCCTGGGGCTGGAACAAGCTTGGCGAAGTGGGGACATTAGGGAGATCGGTGAGGCTAGAGAGTGAGGAATAGTGCACTGGAGAGGTTGAGAGGGAACAGATCACGCAAGGTCTTAGGCGCCTTAGTAAGGAGGTGAGTTTTATTCAGAGTGCAGCAGGAGGCTGGCGAGGGTTTAAGCCAGGGAGCAACTTGATTCAGTGTGTTTTATAAAGATCTCCTTATCTGCCGTGTGCAGAATTGGGTCCAGGGGACGCAGGGAGTCATGAGGCGGCTGCTGCCATAGTCCAGGCAAGTGACCACGTGGCTCAGACCAGGGCAGCAGCCGCGGAAGTGGAGGGGAGTGAACGTGGCTAGAGGTTTTCGGAACCCAGCTCTGGGGCAGAGGCCTTTGCCTGGCCTCAGGCCAAACACTTGAGGAGTGAGGACGAAGAAGACAGTGAAGGAGACGAGGACCAGATATTGGAGGTCACACTGACTCCGGGTCCACTCTCAGCTGAGGTACTAGAATCCATTGTACGGGTGAAGAAACAGGCACAGAGAGGTTTGTGTACAAGCCCGAGGTCACACAGCCTCTATGTGACGAGCAGGGTTCAGAGTTGGGTCGTTGGGCTCCAGAGGCCGCCCTCTTAACTGCTGTGCTGATCGATTCCAGAGCTGGCGGGAAGAGTAATCTCCATGGGCCTGGAGCGCTTCGCACAGTGCCTGGTGCACAGTGGGGTTTCAGTAATGGAGGCTGTCGTTCATGTCATCGTCCTCGATGAAACACGAAGGGGCCCCGTCCACCCCCAGTGTCTCCTTACCGGCCCCAAGGCTGGGCTGGGGCCACCGATGCGCCCGCTGGGCCCTCACTGTGCGCCCTGCCCCACAGGCTGACTTCGCACTAGAGGCCCTGGCCAAGGCCACCTACGAGCGCCTCTTCCGCTGGCTGGTGCTGCGCCTCAACCGAGCGCTGGACCGCAGCCCCCGCCAGGGCGCCTCCTTCCTGGGCATCCTGGACATCGCCGGCTTCGAGATCTTCCAGGTGCGCACTGTGTGCCCGCTGGGGCCCGGGGGCTTCATCACTCTGGCCCCGCCCCTTCTCCCTGGGCCCCGCCCCCGGTCCCCATCCCCTCTCCCCGGGCCCCACCCACTCTCCCCTGGCCCCATCCACTCCAGACCGCCCCTCTCCCAGTTTACAACCTCCGTCCCATCCTCTCCCAGGCCCGCCCCTTCCCCCGGCCCCCCCGCCCCCACCCCCCCCCTCTCCCTGGGCCTCGCCTCCCCGGTCCCCATCCTCTCTCTCACACATCCCTTCATCCCGCAGCTGAACTCCTTCGAGCAGCTGTGCATCAACTACACCAACGAGAAGCTGCAGCAGCTCTTCAACCACACCATGTTCATCCTGGAGCAGGAGGAGTACCAGCGCGAGGGCATCCCCTGGACTTTCCTCGACTTCGGCCTCGACCTGCAGCCCTGCATCGACCTCATCGAGCGGCCGGTGAGCCCGCGGCTCCTCCGGCCCCGCCGCCCACACCCGTCTCCCCACCGTCCGCGTGGCCGCCGTCCAGCTCCTCACCCGGCCGGCCTCGGGCCTCCCCATCAGTAAAGTAGGAAAAGTGACATAGGTCCGTGACACCACTAGATAATAACAGCCCAGAGCAAGCCTGCCGCAGGGCTTGGCTCGAATCACAGAGTTAATCGACGGCTGTAACTGTAACTATTGTTCCCATGTTTGGTCGCAAGTCCACGTGTCACTTATGAGAACTAAAAATTAGCCACAACCTAGGCATCCAATATTTGGGGATCTGACTTACTATCCCCCTCCTGTCAATGGTCAGGCCAACCCCCCCGGGCTCCTGGCCCTGCTGGACGAGGAGTGCTGGTTCCCGAAGGCCACGGACAAGTCCTTCGTAGAGAAGGTGGCCCAGGAGCAGGGCGGCCACCCCAAGTTCCAGCGACCGAGGCACCTGCGGGACCAGGCCGACTTCAGCGTCCTGCACTACGCCGGCAAGGTAGGGGTGGGGGCCCGCCTCCGGGCCTGTGGGCGGGAGCGGGGCCACCTGGCTACGGATGTGGGGAAGCAGGGGCCACCGGCTGTCCACTAGGACAAGACACTGCCAGGGCAGGGGCTAGGGAAGTCCAAGGTGGAGTGAGGACTCTGTCTGACGAAGTCGGCAAAGGCTTTCTCAAGGAGAGGGCATTTGGGGTGGGTTTTGAGGGATGATTAGGAGTTCGCCAGGAGGAGAATTACGTGCATTTCATCCACCCATCAGGCAAACGTGTGCCTTTCGTTTGCTCAGCCCTGTGTTGAGCAAAGTGGGGACCCCGAGTCAGCCATGGTTTCTGTCCTCACAAATCTTATCTGCAAGGGAGACACATAGACTCTGGGAGGTAAGGCTGACGGGTTATTTAATGTGGGACAGCTAAGGGCCCGGCCAAGCTCAGAGTGGGAAGGCCCGCAAAGGTTTCACCCAGGAGAATAACAGGTGATCTGAAATCCGTTCCGAGGGTCGGCAAGCGTTTTCTGTGAGTAGTTTCAGCTTTGTGGGCCAGACGGTCTCTGCCACAGCCGCTCAGGTCCACTGCAGCGCGCAAGAGGCCACAGCTAATACATGAACCAACATGTAAATGAAGGTGATAGTCCAAGAGGACTTTATTTAGAAGAGATCGGCTGCGGTTTCCCGATCCCTGGTCTCAGAGATGACGGGTGAAGGACAGAAGGGCTCGCCAGGCCGAGGGGACAGCATGCGCCAAGGCTGGGCGGGGGAGCCCCATGTGTCCCGCGTATGGCGTTCCGTTCCTTCGGAACATCTCCCAAGACCTCTTGCTGCGCTGGGCTGAGTCAGACCCGGGCCCTGGCACCCGGGAGCCATGTCCAGTATGGGGAACAAGTACGGGGAGCCCTGGCGGTCCAGACGGTGGCTCCGTGGGGGCCTCCGAGCCAAGCGTGAGTGGTAGGAGGCGCGGGGATGTCCCCGGAGGCGGGGGAGGCAGGGGCGAAAACCCCGAGGTGCACATGCGCGGGCACGTTGGAGGGTCAGCGCGGTGGCCAGCGCGACGGCCAGCGCGACTGCCCTGGAGTGGGGAAGGGAGAAGCGGGTGGTGGACGAGCTCACAGGGGTGGGCGGGGGAGTGAAGAGGCAGAGGGGCGCACAGGTGGGGTGCAGTTCAGGAGATGAACGCAGGGTGGCACCAAGGAGCTCTCTTCCGGGCGCCTCGGGGCTTCTGGCGGGCATGGCACCCCCGGGATGTCGCCAGCGCTGGCGAACCTGCCCGTGCACGTGCCAATGCCCGCCTTCACCCAGGTGGACTACAAGGCCAACGAGTGGCTGATGAAAAACATGGACCCTCTGAACGACAGCGTCGCGGCGCTGCTGCACCAGAGCACAGACCGGCTGACCGCGGAGATCTGGAAGGACGGTGAGGGCCAGCTCCTGGGGTCCCTGGGGCGCCGGGTCGCCCTGCGCCCGGCCCGCAGCGCGAGCGCCTTCGTCTCGGAGGCCGAGCTCTGTACCCGCGCTGTCTGCGCGGATGCGAAGCTGGTGTAGGGCGGCCACAGTCTCACAGTAGTGTTTCCAACGACTGATCAATTGATTGGTTCATTCATGATCAGACACTCCTCCTCAATCAGAAACAGGACCGAGATGCCCACTGTCAGCCACTGGGAAACACTGTTTTGGTGATACTAACCAATGCAATCAGACCGGAAAAAGAAAAAAGCCATGAATATTGTAAAGGAAGAGAGAACTTATTAAGTGTAGATCGTCTGTGATCCCTTAAAGAAATCAAAGGACTGACTGAAAAAGAATTAATAACAAGAGAACTCAGAAGGGGCTGTTTCAGAGGTTGGTCAACTGTTAGGCTTTGCTTTCTTTGTCTCCCCACAAAGGTCCCTTCAGGGCCCCCAGGGAGGAAGGGAGCAGTGACAGGTGGAGACAGAGTTTTGGAGGGTTTTTTTGCTCCAACAAGGCCCACATGACTTTAGCCACCAGTCTTTTCGGAATGACACTCCCAGGAGGCATGGGCAGAAAAGCCAAATGCCTTTGTGGTAGGACCCCGTCCTTACCCGAGCCTTGTCCGCTGTCCCCCATCCCCGTCCTTAGAGGACGTTTGAGAGATGTTTTTATGCATCTGGCAGGACCAATTTCTTGGTTTATTCCTGATTCCAGGTTTTTGGAATCTGTCAGTTGGCCTTAATCTTTTATGGAAGTGAAAAGCTTAGTCGTAGAAGTGCCAGCCTATGCAATTAGACAAGAGAGCAGAATAAACAAGTGGAATAAATCAGTGGTTCCCAAAACGAACTCTCAGAGCAAAAGGGCGTGGGGCACCTTGATCTCGGGAGCCCATTTGGGAAAGAGAAATCTGACATTTACACAAGAGGGATCGAAAAGTGGTGTTTAACATTCAGCAGCAGAGCCAGATTCTGCTGTGAGGATCATTTCCTTCCGATGGAAAATCTCCCCCTACCCGACTTCTTTAAAACCCCTGCCTCGCTCACGGACATACGACGGTCCCCAGCGATCCCCCATGTGCCCCACCCCCTATGTTCCTGGCTCCTGAGGGGTTCTGAGAAAGGGGAAGCAGCAAAGCCTCCTGAGTCCTAGACTGGAACCCGGCACAATGTTACTTCTCCCAGAGTTCTCTTGAACAAAGCACTCACAAGGTCAGCTCCATTCGAGGAGCTGCAGGTCACAGGGAGGGGTGAGAATTGGGGTCTTTTTTGCATCGGTCTCTACTATCCTGAGCCCGAAGTTGGGTGCCCCGCACTCTGGCAGCCCAGGGGAGAAGGCAAATAACACAAGTTCAGAGAGGCAAATGCAACAAGCTGGGTGGGAGCATCGAGTTTGTCCTTGAGCTTCCTGGTAGCCAGGGCAAAAAGGGATACCTAATAAAACAGATAGAGAGTCAACCTCTAGGGAGAGAGATCTTTTCTGCTGGCACTAAGTTCTCACAGAGGATATCTGTCCTTTCGGCCAACACCGATGCCTCCAGTGGGTAGACACAAAGGTGAACGGGCCAGTCTCTGTGGCTTTAAAAGTTCATGGCCAGCATTCAGATCTGTCCCTCCCGCTTCGCCCTGTGCTGTAGACTAATAACTCTCTTTTCTTCCTGCCGCCTTCTCTCCCTCCTCTGCTCTCGTGCCACTCCCTCCGCGTCTCCCGCCGCCTCTCTGCCCTCTCTCCCGCTCTGTCCTCACCTCCCAGCACGCGGGGGCTTCCAGCGGTTCTCTTTGCTTGGCTCCTTCCCGCCGTCGCCCCCAGGATCTTCAGGGAGGTGCAGTTCTGCCATCTCTCCACCAGGGGGTGGGTGTTCTCTGCATCGATGGGTGAGATTTGCCGGCCGAGGGGGTGGTGGGCCTGTGGGACTAGGGACCTGGTTCTGAACACTCCTCCCCGCTCCTCTCCATAAAGAGATCTCTCACACTTCTTCTTTCTCCTCGTCAGCCCCTTCAGTGGTTTCTAGACTCAGAGCCTTCTTTTAATCGCATGTAAAAGTACAAATCACTGATAATGTCGGCCGGCATTTATTGAGCATTGACCATGTGCTGTGCATTGTGCAAAGCCCTCTTATAATTATGAACACATAGAATCCTCTGGATGAGCCAGGTGTTAGTACCGTTACCCCCATTACGCAGATGAGGACATCGAAGCACAGAGAGGTCAAGTAACCAGCCCGAGATCACACAGGCAGTCAGTGGCAGAGCCGGGATTCGAACCCAGGATGTCGGGGTCCCAGAGCCTCAGCGCTTACTTGCTATGAGAACTTCATAAATGATAATGATCATTTTGAGAGGAACTGGGGGAATGATAGCGGGAGGGAGGGTCTCTGGGGAAACAGAGATGGCCCGAAATCAGGCCTTTCTAGAAAAATGCTTACTATCGAGACAGATTGTCTTTATTTCAAATATTGCCCATAAACGCCAGACTTTACTCCTTGTTTAATGAGACTCTGTTTCGGGTTCTTAAAAATGCAACTGTACTGCGTGATCACGCTTTTCCCCCTCTGTGCCTCGGTTTCTTCATCTGTAAAATGGAGCAGTTCTTACAGGCTTAGAAATAAGCCTCCATGTGCAAAGCTTTGAGCAGCGCCCGGTGGAGAGTACGTGCTAGGTAAACACGTGCTGTCACCACCCTCCCCTGTTGATAAGGAAAATGGAGTTCACGTCCGCGAGGAGAAGAGGGTTTGAGAGGTCTCACACTGCCAGGGTTCAAATCCTGGACCTGCCGTTTTTAAGCCGCACGGCCTTTGGCACAGTCTTCTACTCTCTGAGTCTCAGTTTGCCCCAATGGGGCCGCTAATACCCACCTTACCAGGTGGTGTGAAGTCCTCCATATGTAGCGTGCCGGTTCCTCTCTGTGGTAAGACCCCTGACCTTTGGCCAACCCAGCCCCCCCCAAAGCAGACTCCTGATCCTCTGCTCACCCCACATTCGCTTTTCTCTTCACACAGTGGAGGGCATTGTGGGGCTGGAGCAGGTGAGCAGCCTTGGGGACGGCCCCCCGGGCGGCCGCCCTCGCCGAGGAATGTTCCGGACGGTGGGGCAGCTCTACAAGGAGTCTTTGAGCCGCCTCATGGCCACGCTCAGCAACACGAACCCCAGCTTCGTCCGCTGTATTGTCCCCAACCACGAGAAGCGGGTAAGTGGCCCAGCCTGGGAAGGAGACGGCTCTGGTAGCACCTCCATCTGGCTATGTGACTTCCCCTCCCAGACTCGATTCCTCGTTAGGAAAATTCATTCGTTCGTGGGACTTAGATTTTATCGGGGACCTCCTAAGTGCCAGGTACCAGGGATACAATAGAGAAAAATGCAGCCAGTCCCTATTGTCACAGTCTAATGGGGGACACAGACGTTTGACTAACCACCCGCAATGAACAACACATGGTTGAACTTGTAGGGGTGCTATCACATAAGTTTAATTTGGTCAGCGAAGTCAGGGAAGGTTCCCTGGAGGGGGTGACAATTGAGCTCCAAAGGATAAGCAGTACTCTGAGCAGAGAATGGCTATGGAGTAGGCTGGGACGTGGAAGGTCCGAGGGATGGAAGGGCCGTTGGGGCTGGGGCTGTCATGTAGATGAAAGAAATTTTTGTTGGAAAAATCAGAGAACAGGCCCTGTAGAGAAGGGTCAACATGAGTGGAAAATTAGACCACAAAGTTAGGTGCTCGAGGCTTACACTGTCCTCAGAAAGTAGCTCTGGTTATTGGGTGGGCGGGTCTCTGTGTGCGTGTGTCTGTCACGTCTGCAAACACCGTATTTTATCAAATCTGAGACGCATTTATTTCTGACGCTTTAGCATCTCTGGAGCTGAGATGCAACTTATAATCAGTGGCTTGTCAGTTTAATTGACAGGCGTTTTTCTTTCTTGCTGGCATGTAAACTAAGAGTGTGTCCTACAATTGATGGCGGCTTATATTTGGTGAAATGTGGCATACGCGGACAGCCATTTCTTCTTTTAAGTGGGGGACGGTGCTCAGAGCCTAGGACCTGGGTGCTGGGTGAGCTCAGTGGTAGTAGTGTCACTCCCAGGAACTCTGAGTAAACAGAACCATGCACCCATACACAAATGCGCATGCGTCCAGACACATAGGTATGCACGTATACTACTTCTGCATTTTGAACACGCATGGATTCAGGTATAGCTGGATCCAGGTGTTGAAACAGTGGTGTCAGGAGTCTTCTTCCTTTGCTTGGCTCTGCTTTTCTATGCATTACCTTCGCCCTGAAGACACCGCTCTCTCCCTCCCCAGGGTGGCAAGGCAGCTGCGGCGGCTCCAGGCTTTCCTTCACCCAGTTAACAACTCCAGGGGAAAGGGGCGGGCTCTGCCCACGGACGCTAGCAGAAGTCCCAGGGCTGGCTCTCATTGGCCGGGGTGGCTCTTGTGCCCGCCCCCCTGGACTAGTCACTCTGATTGGCCAGGGCTGGGTCACATGACCATGGGCGGAGCCGGAATGCTATCGGTAGTAGCCACTCCTGGGTTGGGAGCAGAGAGGGAGGGCTCGCGCCCTTTCACCGTATTGACGCCCTATTGCCAACGAACGGGGGACATGGATAGAAACCCCCTTTGCCAGAAGATAGGCAGCCTGAGGGCAGAGGTCTTTATCCCCTTTTTCACTGCTGAGACCCCAGTACCTAGATCAGTGTGTGGCATACAGTGGAGAGCCAATAAGTGTTTGCTTATTGGATGCACGAATATAGGACAGATGCGCCTAGAAAAAGATCCAGGCTGGGGGTTCTCGTGTTTTCATCTCCGGCCCCCACAGATTCCGCTTCCGTCCTGGGTTAGGGCCGGAGCGTCGATTTTGAGGGTTTTAGGGGTTGTTTTAAGCTTAGCGGACGCCAGCATAGAGCTGGTGTTGAGAACAATTGATCTGGAAAGTTCCATGAGAAACGAGATTGTGTTGACAGCTCTGGGGACCTGGGCAAGGCAAAAGGTCTGTTTTAGAATATAGCATTTGGATTTTCGTACTGTTTAGATTTTTACCACTTTTGTTATTTTTATCAGAAATGATGACTTACGGGATTTGTTCACACAATACCTTGGCCGACTACCCTGTGCTCTAATTCGGCCCTCCCCACCCCTCCCTCCTGCTCTCTTCCCGGTAGCACTTATGGTTATTTACTTCTTTCCTTTATGAGTGATTTCTTGACCTCAGTTATTGTCGGTCTCTCCCACGGGGCCGTGAGCTCCCCCAGGACAGGCATTCGTGCCTGGCACATAGTAGGTGTTCAGTACATTAGGCTGACCCAACCGTTTTCGACTTGACAAACCCTTCCACCTGGCTTCTCGGGGGTGAGTGGCGCCCCCGAGCGGCCGCCGCTGATACTGCGCGTCCATCCGGCTGTCCGCAGGCGGGGAAGCTGGAGCCCAAGCTGGTGCTGGACCAGCTGCGCTGTAACGGCGTCCTGGAGGGCATCCGCATCTGTCGCCAGGGCTTCCCCAACCGCATCCTCTTCCAGGAGTTCCGGCAACGGTGAGCCGGGTGGGGCCTGGGGTGGGGCTTGGGTCCGGAGGCCATGATACCTGCATCCGCAGCCCCCCACGGCTGCTTCGGAGCCGGGGGACGAGGGTGCTCTGGGCGAGTTCCCTCGGTGTGCCAGGCCTCGGTTCTCCTCTGTGACACGGGAGAGCGGTAGCCCACTCAGCGCGCTACCTCCGAGAAAGGCACAGAGCGCTCTTCTGCAGTCGGCCTGTTGCAATCACATTTCTCTAAAAATGCTGCAGAATAGGATAGAGCAAACAATACCAACGTTTGAGAAGCAAATAATACGGTAAATGTCATAACAGAAATTATGCTTCATTCAAGCTGCGTTTAGCAGCGCTGCCCATTAGAAATAGAACAAGAACCAGCCCTGTATACAATTTAAAGTTTTCTGGTATCTTTTAAAGAAACAGGCGGACTGCATGTTGACAGGATGTTTTCTTTAACCCAAACATCCAAGATATTAGATGCTTTAAACATGTAATCATGTTTAAAAAATTAATCGTGAGATATTAGACATACCTTTTTTTCCTACAAAGTCTTTGAAATGTCTTAAACCCACAGCACATCTCAGCCCAGACTCTGAATTTCCAGCGGTCAAAGTGACGTGTAGTCCTATCAGAACAATGAAGTTGTGTTTAACAGAAAAAAATTTCTTTACACTGCTTCAGTTCTTAAATGTAAATTTCACTTAGTGGAAATTCAATGCAGTTAAAAATCCAGTTCCTCAATTGCCCAGGCCACGTTTCAAGGGCTCAGCTGTCACATGTGTCCCGCAGCTGCCGTATTGGCCAGGACAGGTCTGTGGTTTGCCAAGTCAAGTGTGGTCCCCGGAACAGGAGCGCCAGCAGCACCTGATAGCTTGTTAGAGATGCGAATTTTCAGGCCCCGCCCAGACTCACCGAATTAGAATCTGCATCTTAACAAGATCTCTGGTGATGGAGAAATTCTGATACACACTCACACTTTCTTGATCACCAGTCATGAAATAACGTGCGTCGTAGACTTCGTATGAAATTTCGACATCCGGGGAAAGGGCACAGCAGGGAAAGGGCGCTGAGGTCAGACACGTTTGTGTTTATCAAATGTATTATTTCGACCCTGAGTTGCACTCGGAAATTTGAAAGAGAATGCTTTCAAGCCCTTGGCCCGGGGCCTGACCCATGAGAAGTATTCAAAGACATCGGCCGCTGTGTTGGGTTCTCCTCGCGTTATTCTGAGACCTGCTGTTGTTGCGTGTCTCGGTGAACGTGGTGGCAGTACGGGAAAGCGCTCCCGGTCAGCACGTGGGACGTTTGCAAGGAGCAAGGCTTTTACTGGTGGTGGGACCGACGCCGTAAGGCTGCTCTGTGGCTCTCAGCCAGTGAGCGAACGTTCGTTTTTCTTACTGTTCTTGTTACTGGCATCGCCGTGTGGCCCTCTGAGCTCCGTGCCAGCCGTGGTGACAGTTGGCTGTAAGTCCGCATCCTCCTACCACCGCCCACTGTAGGTATGAGCTCCTGACACCCAATGCCATCCCCAAGGGCTTCATGGACGGGAAGCAGGCCTGCGAGAAAATGGTGAGTGTGCGGGGGTGCCTGGGGGGTGGGGGTGTCCCCGGTGCGGAAGCGAGGGGCCGGGGCCTCCCCTGTCGTCGCCCCTCGTCCTCACCACCCACTGCCCCACCCCTCACAGATCCAGGCCCTGGAACTGGACCCCAACCTCTACCGTGTGGGACAGAGCAAGATCTTCTTCCGGGCAGGGGTCCTGGCCCAGCTGGAGGAGGAGCGGGACCTCAAGGTCACGGACATCATCGTGTCCTTCCAGGCGGCTGCCCGGGGATACCTGGCTCGCAGGTGGGGTGCTGCACTGTCTCCCGGGGTCCCATCGACTAGAGCTGGGGTGGGGAGGGGTTGGCCAGATGGCTCCAGATGTCAGGGCCTCCAAGATGGTAGAATGGCCGAGGGACAGAGGGAGGGATGGAGCCACTAGGTGCCTGGTCTTGTTTCGACGCTCCCCGAGGCCCCTCTGGGCAGGAGCAGTGCTGAGAGATGCTGGGGACACAGAGAAAAGCTAGACTCTGCCGTAGGGTGACCAACCATCCCTCTGCCTGGGGCTGGAGTTTTTCTGGGATGCATGACTTTTAGAGCTGACACAGAAAACGTGCCAGGCAAACCAGGTCGAGATGGCCGTCCCACTGGCGGGTCCCTAAGGGCCTCGAGTCTGAAAGGGAGACATACGCCAGCGTGAAGGGTCACAGTCCAGGGCGAGGTGTGCTTTGATGAGGGTCGTACAAGGACAGCGGGAGGCCCTGCAGGCCAGGACGCCCCCTCCCCCGGGGTTACCCCTGATGGCCAGGGAGACGGAGGATGGGAGGGTGTTCCAGGGAGGAGGAACAGCTCACAGGAGGCCCCGCTATGAGGGGCTGGCACGCCTCAGGAACCCCGCCATCTGCAGGAGGCTCTCTTTTCCTGTCGGAACTGGCTCCCAGACACCAGGCTGAGGGGCAGGGACCTTGTCCAGGGGTCCCACTGGGACTCCCAAGAGTGCCGTGAGCAGAAAGGGGTGGGTGTGGAAAGATCTCTTTGGAAGCACGTTGGGGATGGATTCGAGGCCGGGCGAGGGTCCAGGTGCATGAAGGCGAGGCCCGAATTGGGGCTGGGACTGTGGGGACAGAGGAGAGGGGACAAGGCAGAGAGAGTGGAGGGCAGGAGGACCGAGGAACCACACACTGATAACAGAGCGATGCCTGGACCCGGTAGCGTTCTGCGGTGGGCGAAGGCGGCTCCGCTCTCTCGCTAAGGGGCGGGGCCTGGAGGGGCCGAGCGCCCCGGTCCCACACGCCCGCCTCCCCTCCCGCTCGCAGAGCCTTCCAGAAGCGGCAGCAGCAGCAGAGCGCGCTGAGGGTCATGCAGAGGAACTGCGCCGCGTACCTCAAGCTGAGACACTGGCAGTGGTGGCGGCTCTTCATCAAGGTGAGCACACCTGAGGACATGAGCTGGCCCCCAGCAGCGAGGAGGCGGGGCCTCGGAGTGACTTCTGTGTGGGCCTCCACTTCCTCCATCTGTAAAATGGGACCCATCAGCCCGAGCTTTCTTAGCCAGGATTCTTTAGGTAGCAAGCGACAAAAAAAAAAAAAAAAAAAAATCCTACTCGAGCCAACGTGGGTGAAGGATGCAGGGTGCAGCTGAGTCCAGGGCTGAGTTGAGGGTCTCGAAGACCCTCTCAGATTCAGTGATTCGCTGTGATTCGACCTCTCCCAGTGAAGTCGTGCAGACAGCGCTTAACCCTCCAGAAACGATGTGCAACGTGCGGGGGAAGCTCACCTGAGTGTCCAGGGTTTTTTTTGGGAGGTGGGCCTCATAGGCATGGCTGACCGCCCACGTGGTTCACCTTACTTACACAGTCTGCAGCCCTTCCAGAGTCAAGTGGATGCCACGTGGCTGAAGCTCCCAGCTGAATGAGGTCACTGTTACAGGCAGGACATTCCAGGGCTTTAGGGGCTGTCCCCAAGACCCAGGCCAGGGCCTGTCCTTTCTTTGAAGTGAGCAGGGTTTCAGGCAACCCAGGCCTCCCGCGTTAACCCTTTATCACACAAGGGCCCAAGCAGCGGTGTCCATTATCGGACATCCTGTGTCCCCTTCCCAGACAGACTGGCATCACATGCCCACCCGAAGCAGAGGGACAGGGCCAGGTCGGCCGGCCCCCTGTGAGCTTGGGGATGGGGTGTTCCCTCAACACCTGAGGAGGATGGAGATTCAGAGGCAAACACACAGCTGTTCAGTGTCGTTCTGAATACAATGTCTGAGCTGTCAGCCTACGTGCCCGCAGCTAGTGTTAGCTGAGCACCTACTATGCGCTAGTGACTTTTTAGGGGATCGTGATCAGATGGGGCATAAAAACAGACAGAGCCGTGCCCGTGGAGCCACGATTGAGGGCAGGGGTCGGCAAACCCACGGGCCAGATGCCTGATTTTGTAAATGGCCGCTGGTTCACGTATTGTCTAGGGTTGCTTTTGCGTTGTGGCAACTGAGCGGAGTCATTAAAACAGAGACAGGATGGCCTGCAAAGCCTCGAATATTTCCTAGCTGGCCCTTAGAGAAAAAGTTTGCCTACCCTAGGTCAGGGGCTGGGTGTGGGGAGTTGACAGGCATCACTGAATGAATCCCACACCTAAATATCACGGTTATAGCTGTGACAGATGCTATGAATTAGGGTAGAAAAGAACATAATAGAAAAAGACTCGAGAAGAGTCAAGTAGAGGCAAAAACTGAATAGCAAGCAATAGAACAGATATGTTCAGGGTGTACCCCACGTAGCGGGGGTGGGGGTGGTTTGGGGAAACTTCCATTTCTGTTACTGATGCGCGTGTGGCACCTGTCAGCCGGCCTGGGTGGTACTGTGCAAAGCGCATCTCTCACAGCGGACCTGAGACTAAGAACATTGAGATGCACGGTGCCACACAGCAGCCCAGCCGGCGTCTTTTGTATGCGAAGGGTTCGCTTAGCAAAAACGGGAACACATTTAGGGCTGCTTGCCAGATACCCGCGACTGTCCTAGGCTCTTTACGAGCATCAACTCGCTCACTCATTCCAAAAACCCTGTGCAGTAGGGGTCGTTCGCGTCCCCGTTTTATAGACGAGGACACTAAGGCGCTTGCCCGAGGTCACTCTGCTGTTCAGTGGAGGAGCTGGCCTTGGAACCCAGGGATCTGCATGCACCCAGAGTGTGAGCTCTTAGCTCCTGGGCCAAGCGGCCTCCCGCCCATTCTGCCACCTTGACCTTCCCCTAGGTGAAGCCACTGCTGCAGGTGACACGGCAGGATGAGGTGCTGCAGGCGCGGGCCCAGGAGCTGCAGAAAGTGCAGGAGCTCCAGCAGCAGAGTGCCCGCGAGGTGGGCGAGCTCCAGGGCCGCTTGGCACAGGTAAGGGGCGTGGCTATGGTGTGTGGGCGTGGCTGTGGGCGGTGCTTGAGGGGCGGGGCTTCCAGCTCAGCCTGATGGGCCTGGGGCGGGGCTGCAGGGAGAAGGGGTAGGATAGAGCAGAGCCAAAGCTACTGGGGCCCGACAGGGCCGAGCTGTGTGGGGTGGTTGAGCCAGATAGATATACAGGAGGCAGGGGCCTGGGGACGTGGCCCGGGTATCTGGTTGGGGTCTGGTTCCTGCCGAACCAAGATGCTCAGGGGCTGGTCTCCAGGACCGGGGTAGTCAGGCTCTGCCATATGGCAGGGCTGCAGTTTACAGGCGGTACATTTCCCATTGTTCTTGTATGTCTAGCATCTTAATGCTGAAGCAAACCCCGTCTTTCTGTTTGTTTTTTTTCTGATTTATTTCCTTTGGCTAAGTTGCTAGGTCTAGGAGCATTAAAGAAATGTGAGATGGTAGAATGGCCTCTCTGGGGCTGTCTGGAGGATGGACTGAAGGCTGGGGAGAGAGTCCACTGGGAGAGGACGAGGCCTGAGCCTGTCGCGGCTAAAGGGACAGAGAAGAGGGGACAGAGCAGAGACAGTCGGGGAGCAGGAAGGACGGATGGGGTTGAGGACTGACAGGCTGGGAGAAGGTGAGGGAGGAGATGGTACCCGGTGGCCTGACTCAGTGACCAGAGGGATGTGGGGTCCTTCTGAGACGGGGACCTGGGGGAGGAACGGATTTGGAGGCTGCATCTCAAAGAGCAAAACAAATCCGAGGGGTGCAGGAGGTACCTGGTGGCGGAGGGTCGTCCTGGGGGCACTGACCGCCAACCTCCTCGCCCACCCCTAGCTGGAAGAGGAGCGTGCCCGCCTGGCAGAGCAATTGCGAGCAGAGGCTGAGCTGTGCTCCGAGGCCGAGGAGACCCGGGGGCGGCTGGCAGCCCGCAAGCAGGAGCTGGAGCTCGTGGTGGCGGAGCTGGAGGCCCGTGTGGGTGAGGAGGAGGAGTGTAGCCGCCAGCTGCAGAGCGAGAAGAAGAGGCTGCAGCAGCACATCCAGGTCTGGTCCCCGCATCCCCACCGTCCTGTCCGCCCCTCCCCGCCCGCTGTCGCTTCTGCCAACCACGTCCCTTTTGGCCACGAATCTGCAGAAAACTCAGCTCAAAGTGGCCTAAACAAACGAACAAAAAAGAATACTTTTTGGATCCAGATAACGGGACACTCTAGAATACATGAGCTTCAGGCATGGCTGGATCCAGGTGCTGAAGTGCTAGCCAAGTAGTCTCCCGCTCTCCAGCTCCACCTCCTGGCTGCTCTGTGCTGCTACATCACGGGCAGGCTCCCTCCCAGGTGTCCTTCAAAATTTTACACTTGCGACGCGTCTCGATTCAGATGCTAAGTTTTCATCGGCAAAACTTCATCTGCACTTGTATTTCGTAGCTTCTTCGGTTGAAAAAGTAGATTTAGGGACCCGAGTTGTTCCAAACGTACTCCAAAGTTTTGCGGTGATGAACCATCTGATTTTAAATTTAAAACGAATGAGATAAACTGGGAAATTCGGTTGCTCGGTCACACTGGCCACATTTCAGTCACGGCCATTTTCGATCACCTCCTCTCTACCCCATGGTCGTGGGGGAGGGTATGCTGTCCCCCTTGGTTACGGAGATGGCCTAACACACCACACCCGACCCTGGACAGATGAGACAGATGGCAGTTTATGAGCCATGACGTGAGGGAGGCGGACACCACACCACGGAGCGCCACACGGGTATACTCGGGAATAGAGTGAACGAACAAGCTGTGGCTGCGGGAGGCAGGCTTTGTAGTGACAAGAAGTCAAGGTGACCCCTGACTCCTGCAGGAAGACGGGGTCAGTTGGTTTGACTACCCCCAAGGGCCGGCGTGCAGCTGGCATCTCCTGCGCAGGTGTAAGCAGGCCCCGCACCTGGTCCTCGTGGTGTAGAGGGTCGCCTGGCCGGGGACCTTGTCCCTGTGAGCAGGGTGGGCAGGAGAGCTTGTCATCACTTTAGGTTCTCCCAGTTTTACCAGATGTCAAGGCAGCGCATAATATTGAATCTGGATTTCCGGTTTCACACCAAAGTCACCCCACGCGCCTGGTCCCCGCCATAGGGGACAGTGCCCACCTGCCTGATATTTATTTCTGATGTTTCTTGATCAAAATATTCACACATGCACATACAAGAATGTAGTTTCCACAAGGACAAGGATTTTTATCTATCCTCAGTGCCCGGAACAGTGCATGGCGCACACTGGGCACTCAGCAGATGCCCGCTGAGCTCACGAATGGAACAGGAAGGCCAGTGAGGGTCCCATCCTCCTTGTGGGCCCGCCTGAGCCACTAGCCCCAGGAGCCTGGGCACTGTTCCCTTCTTCCCCCACCCTCCGGCCCCCGGCCCGGGTTCTCACCCCCTCCTCCCTACTCCAGGAGCTGGAGACCCACCTCGAGGCCGAGGAGGGGGCCCGGCAGAAGCTGCAGCTGGAGAAGGTGACGACGGAGGCGAAGCTGAAGAAGTTTGAGGAAGACCTGTTGCTTCTAGAGGATCAGAACGCCAAGCTGAGCAAGGTCCGTGGCCGGCGAGCCCCCAGGAGCAGGGGGCGCGGGCACGCGGGTGGGCGCGTGGGTCTCCCCTGTATCTGCCCCCCGCCAGCCCTGCCTCCAGGGCCTTTGTCACTCTCGGCGTGGCTGTGTTTCCCTTTCTCTCACTCGCATCCCTTTGTCACACTGTCACCCAAGGAGGCGTTCATCGAGCAATTACTGTGTCGTTAGACACCCCAAAGCCGCGTGGCTGAAACGGCCACCGTTTCATTGATGGCCACCGTTTCATTGTCCTGCCGGTGGCGGCCGTCACACAGCGGCTGCGGCTGGGCGTCTGGGGTCTCGGTGCTCCTCCGTGTGGCCTCCCTCCCCACAGGACAGCCTGGGTTCTGACATGGCAACTTGGAACTCTGAGAAAGCGGGGAAAGCAGCCGGGCCTCTTCGAGGCTTACGCCGGGCACTGACACAATGTCCCCTCCACGGAGCTCTCTAGATCAGGTGGCGGCAGACATCTTTAAGAGGCCAGAGAGGAAACATTTGTGGGCCACTCCATTTCTGTTCTGCCGGTGCCGAGTAAGAGCAGCCACAGACTGTGTAACTCGGTGGGCATGGCCGTGTCCCAATAAAACTTTATTTATAAAAACGAGCAGCGGGCCAGGTTTGACCCGCAGGCTGTGGATTACAGACCACTGAGCTTAAAGCAGTCACAGCTTCAAGAGGTGGTGACTTCGACTGCACCGCTGGATGGGGACCCAGCGAAGAATCTGCCACCACCTTTGATCCGCCACAGCCAGGCCTGGGCTAGGCACAGGGGACATGGCACTGAGCTAACTAGAAAACCGTCTGTGCCCTCACAGGTGGAGGAAAGAGACCCTTGACGAGTCACCAGAGCAAATCCACACAATCACACTCTGTGACTTAATTGTAAACTGGGTCAGGAAGGAACAGAAGATGGGGACGGAGTGGCCCCACCTGCTCCGGGGGGCGGGGCGGGCAATTTTAGGGTCCCAGACGATCCGATCCGTGCCTGCACGGAGAGCTCAGGAACGCATGGAAGTTTTCCGGAACATTCCCACAGTGCTGTAGCTATTGTACTCCGTTCTATCTCTTTCTTTTCAAGGGTCGTGCTGACCCGCCCCGCGGATCCTCAAAACCGCTCGTGGTTTGGGGAGCCCTGCCCCAGGCTGGCACCTCTCAGGTCGCGTGCTCAGGAGGCGTAGGGCGAGCCCGTTGCCACGCAGACCCCGATGCAGCAGGTCTGGGTGGCGCCGAGGGCTGGCTTCCCTGACAAGCTGGGCTGGCGCGGGGCTCTTGGGCCGTGATGCATACCTTGGGCAGTGGCGCGGGTCCACGCCGCACACTCGAACACGATGGCGGTGCAGGGACCTTGGCTGCGGTGTCCTTGATGAGAATCAATCACTCCGTGGCCTGGCGGTGCCCTGCCAATCACGGAGTCTACACCGCAGTCAGCGGACGTGAACGGGTGGGTTGGGGTGGGTGTAGACCCTAGAGCAGGGGTCCCCAAACCCCTGGGGCTGCGGACTAGTAGTGGTCCATGGCCTGTTAGGAACCGGGCCGCACAGGAGGGGAGTGGCAGGTGGGCGAGCAAAGCTTCATCCGTATCTGCAGCCGCCCCCCAGCGCCAACATCGCCGCCTCAGCTCCGCCTCAGGTCACCAGGCGTTAGATTCCGAAGGAGCGCCGGTCCCTGGTGCCACAAAGGTTGGGGACCGCTGGCCTAGAGAACAGGAAGGGAGGAAGGGCCTGGGAGCGGGAGGGTCAGGGAAGGATGGAGAGGACTGAATGGTGAATGAGAAGGACACCAAAGATGAGGGCCGGTGGGGACTGCTCCTGACACGCCACCCCCACCCCCCACCAGGAGCGGAGGCTGCTGGAGGACCGCCTGTCCGAGTTCTCATCCCAGGCAGCAGAGGAAGAAGAAAAGATCAAAAGCCTCAATAAGCTTCGGCTGAAATACGAGGCCACCATGGCAGACATGGAGGGTGAGCGCCCGAGCCAGCGGGAGCCGTGGGCCGTGGGGCTGCTCCCTGGGGGACTCTGCGGAGCTCCCCCAGCTGCGGGGCCTCCGCGGTCAGATCGGCTAAGTGGGGGTGGGGAGGAGGCTCAGAAGCACTGGGTGTCCTCCCAACGCTCAGCCCCATTCCCTCGCTCTGTCCTTGGTGTCCTGGGTCCCTCCCTCTCTCTTTCTGATGGTCCCACTCACCGTTCCAGACCCTTTTTCATCTCTGTCCCTTGCCATGGCCTTAGAATCAGAAGGTGAAGGGAGTGAGCCCAGGAGCAGGCTGGGGAGTCAGGGAGGAGAGGAGCAGGCAGAGCGGGTGGGCAAGCGGGGGCAGGGGCTGTCCCTGGAGGTCAAGAGAGGACAGCGTCTGGGGGTCTGGTTTGGAGTCTGGGGGACAGTGGGGTGCTCTCCGAGACAGGGAAGCGAGAAAGAGGGGTAGGTGTGGAGGGGGCGCTGAGCTGAGCTTAACTCGCTGCGGTGGGGGCAGCGGGTCTCCGCGGGAGCCGGGGAGCTGGGGGTGCGGCCCTCACGCCTGGCGCCCACTCCCGCCCGCAGACCGCCTGCGGAAGGAGGAGAAGGGCCGCCAGGAGCTGGAGAAGCTGAAGCGGCGGCTGGACGGCGAGAGCTCGGAGCTGCAGGAGCAGATGGCCGAGCAGCAGCAGCGCGTGGAGGAGCTGCGCGCCCAGCTGGGCCGCAAGGAAGAGGAGCTGCAGGCCGCCCTGACCAGGTGCGGGGGCGGCGCCCCAGCGACACCCCCCTGGGTGCAGAGCCCGTGGGCGCTCGCCAGCCGGGCACAGGCCACACTCCTCTCTGAGCCCCGGTGTCTCCCTGTGTAAAACGGCCCTGGAGAGAGGTCCGAGCCCACCTGGCTAAGGGAGAAGTGAAACGAGGCCCCGCCATCGCGTGTGGGGTGCCGGGCAGCAGCCAGAAAATGGCATCCCCGCCCCCCGCCCCGCAGCTCCGCCTCCCAGCGCCAAAGCGCCCAGAATCAGCTGTGGTTTGATAAGGGGTCTTGCCATCTCGGGAATCATAATCATTATAACGACAGTCATTCACGATTATTGAGCACCTACTATGTGCCAGATACGGCGCTGGGTATTTCAGATGCTTTTTACCCACTGTGTTTCACGCCGTCTGAGACGCCTTTGGTTACAGAAAAACTGTGCTGCTTAGAATCGCTGGTAGGCGGTGTGTGTGTGTGTGTGTGTGTGTATGTGGGTAAGAAATCTCCCTCGAGTACAAATCCTGGCTCTTCCTTTTTCTGGCCACCTGACCTCTCACCCAAGGGTTATCACGTCTCTGGCCTCAGTTTCTGCATCTGTGAAATGGGGGTGATCATAGAAACCACTTGTAGGATGAGTATGGGGATTAAGGAGGAAGGTGCTCATAAGACGCCTGGCACACCCCGAGCCTTCGGGGAATGCTGCCTGGGTCTGTTACCACTTTTCACGATTTTACCCATATGTGCTTGTTATCTTTTTTATATCCAGATGGAACTCACATACTATAAAATTAACCGTTTTAAAGTGAACAATTCAGTGGCATTTAGCACACTCGCAATGTTGTGCAGCCACCACCTCCGTCTAGTTCCAGAACGTTTCGTCGCCTCAGAAGGAGGCCTGGTACCCACTAAGCTGTCACTCCCGCTTCCCTCCCCCCGGCCCCTGGCATCACCAATCCGCTTCCCGTCCATATAGGACCAGCCTATTCTTGAGATATAAGAGGAATCGCAAGGCATGCGGCCCTTTACACACTCACTGTGTTTATCGCCATCCTCATGGCAACCCCGTGAAGTGGGGGGTGCGTGTCCTCTCGCAGACCAGTAGCCTGCCGTGCAGGGAGGTTGTCACTTGCCGGGGCAGGTGGCCCAGTGGGGGATGCACAGCCTGGTCAGCAATGCCCCCCGAGGCTCTCACCGCCCCCGTCAGCCGTGCCCCTTGATCCAGCTTCTCTTTGCAACGGGCCATGTCCCGTAGGGGTTATGAGGTGGGACCCCAGGGTCGGCTCTGTCACTCGCTGACCACGTGACCAGGGCAAGTACTTTTCCCACTCTGTGCCTCAGTTTCCTCCTTTGGTGTGAGTGTTAAGTGAGATGGTAAAGGGTTTGCGATCGGCAGGAGCTTAGCAAGTGTCCCCGTGACTATGCGGCTGTCATTCTCAGTCTGCAGCTCAGGAAGCAGTCCCTGGAGACACATGCCCGGGGACAGAAACCGGGACCCGCGGCATCTGGCCTCTCCACCCCCAGAAGTCACCTCTGCCCCTTGCCTGCCCTTATCCTAACTCCGTGGTCCTCGTCACCTGTAGGGCCGAGGAGGAGGGCGGGGCCCGGGCCCAGCTGCTCAAGTCCCTGCGGGAGGCTCAGGCGGGGCTGGCCGAGGCCCAGGAGGACCTGGAGGCCGAGCGCTTGGCCAGGGCCAAGGCGGAGAAGCAGCGCAGGGACCTGGGCGAGGAGCTGGAGGCGCTGCGGGGCGAGCTGGAGGACACGCTGGACTCCACCAACGCCCAGCAGGAGCTCCGGTGAGGCTCGGCTTGGTCGGGGCGTGCGGTGTGGGGGGGGCGGGACTCAGGTGTGAGCTCTCGTCTGCACTGAGGTTTAGTCACTCGCTCAGTGGTTGCTTGGGCACCAGCTCTGGTTATGGGCTGGGCCGAGCTGGGGACAGAGATGTGTCTGACGTAGGTGTTGCCCCTGGGAGCTGCCGGTCTCGGGGGAGGCATTTTCGGGCCAAGGACAGACCCGATCCAGGGCCAAGCGTGCTGTGGTGGAGAGGTGGAGTGTGGGAAGGGAGGGTCCCCAACCACACCTGTGGCAGAGAGTCCACGAAGACCTCCTTGGGAAGGGGCCTTTCGAATAGGGTTTTGAAGGATGAGCAGGAGTTCACCCTTAAAGCCTCACTGCTCCCACAGCATCCTCCTCCAGATCCCCCGGGGGAGTGAGGTCCCCATCCTTGGAGAGAAACAATAAACAGGTCCAGCCACTGTCAGGGGCTCCCCCAGAGTCCCTGCCTTCCTCTGTTCTGAAATTCTGTTCCCTGCCCATCCCCCACCTGCCAATCAAAGGTCCAAGAGGGAACAGGAGGTAACAGAGTTGAAGAAGGCTCTGGAGGAGGAGACACGCATCCACGAGGTGACGGTGCAGGAGCTGAGGCAGCGCCACGGCCAGGCGCTGGGCGAGCTGGCGGAGCAGCTGGAGCAGGCCCGGAGGGTGGGTTGGAGCAGGAGCGGGGTGTGGGGGACGGCGGGGGGCCTTGGGAGGAGAGGGCGGGACGCCGGGTTGGAGGAGGTTCCTCCGGCTGGTCTAGGCCGGCCCTTCTCTCTGGGGTTCTCTCCTCGTTTCTCCTTTCGTTCCACGTTAATTGGGTACATGCTGCATTCCTGGGGGCCCAGCGGCGAACCAGACAGCCGGCGCTCCCCTCCCCGTGGAGCTCATGGCGTAGCGGGAGAGGCAGAGAGTAACAACATAAACACATTCGCGACAGATCTCGGGGTGGAAAGTGCCAAGGGAGAGTGATGAGCAGAAAAAGGGGATCAGGGGCTAAGTGCCGGGTTTGCGATTTAAAACAGAAGCCACGGAGGGTTCTGTGAGGGGTGACACCTGAGTAAAAAACTGAGGGAGGCGAGGCGCGAGCCACGTCGGCATCAGGGGGAAGCGTGTCCCAGGCAGAGGGAACAGAGAATGCAAAGGCCCTGAGGCCGGACTGTGGCTGGTCTGCTTGGCGGGGGGAATCTTAACCCTTCACGTGCCTCTCTCTCTCCCCCGCCAGGGCAAAGGCGTGTGGGAGAAGACCCGGCTGGCTCTGGAGACCGAGGTGTCTGAGCTACGGACGGAGCTGAGTAACCTGCAGAGCACGCGTCAGGAGGGCGAGCAGCGGAGGCGCCGCCTGGAGTCACAGCTGCAGGAGGCGCAGGGCCGGGCGGGCGATGGGGAGCGGGCGCGGGCGGAGCTCGCCGAGAAGCTGCAGCGAGCCCAGGTGAGTGGGGTGTGAGGGAAAACACTTACAGTTTTTAACTTCCGGATGAACGGAGTGTATTTGTTAGGGAAAGGTTAGGCTGCTGTGACAAAGAGACCCCAGAATTCATCAGCTTAAATAAAAGACACCTGCCTTTCCCGCTCAAAAAACAGGCTCAAGGTAAGCGTCGAGTCTGGCGGGACACTCTGCTCCATGAGGTCGCTCAAGACCCAGGCTTCTTCATCTCGTCGCTCCGCCACCTCTAGGAGCGTGGACCTCACTTCAGAGTGGAATCTGTGTTGTGGGCATATCTGGGCCGCAGCTCAGAAAGGGACGGAATTTGCATATATCACCTTGCTTGCATTCCATTGGCCACAGCATAATCACATGACCACAGCTAGCTGCAAGGGAGGCTGGAAAATGTCGTTTCTAGCTGGCGGCCATGGTCCTAGTTAATAGACTAGGACCAGGGGAGAATGGATTTGGAGGGGACAGTTGGATCTGCCCCAAACGGAACCATGCTATGTAGCGGTCACTGTACCAAGCACTTTACATATTACAAAAATAAAAGCGACATTAAAAGGAGAGCTCGAGGGCTGAAGGCAGGAGAACTAGACAGCGCTATCCAGAAGCAGTTTCTTCAGTGACGGTAAAGTTCTGTGTTTGGACCGTCCGCTTCACTAGCGAGCACTCGAAATGTGGCAAGTACAACTGAGGAGCCGGATTTTTACTTTTATTTAATTTTAGTTTCAATTGAAATAACCGCATATGGCTGGGGGCTACCACAGAGGACGGCGCAGCTCAGAGCCCCTCTACCTGGGCTCAGATCTCGGTTCCACCGCCTGGAGCTGCGTGATCTTGGGCACGTTTCCTGACCCCTCGGCTTTCCTTTGTGTAAACTGGGAATGACAATGGCTTCTAGTTCACAGGGTTGGCGTGTGAATCTGATGAGCCAATAGTTATAAAGCGCTTAGAATCGTTCCTGGGGCATATTTTGTTTATTTGTTTATCTGTTCATCAGTCGGTGGACACTGGGTGTTTCTGCCAACACTGCTCTTGCATAGAAATACGTTTTCATTTTTCTTGGCTATATTCCTAGGAGCGGAATTGCTAGGCAATATGGAAACTCCGTGTTTAACCGTTTGAAGAACTGCCAGACTGTTTTCCACAGCAGCTGCAGCATCCTACATTCCCTCCGGCCGTGTGTGGTCGTAGGGACCGGAGTTGGAGGAGCCGACGGGGTCGGCTGGCTGGAAGCTGCCATTAGAAGGTTCCCCTTTCCCACAGGCTGAACTCGAGAATGTGTCTGGGGCACTGAGTGAGGCCGAGTCCAGAGCCATCAGGCTGAGCAAAGAGCTGAGCAGCACAGAGGTCCAGCTGCACGACGGCCAGGTGACCGCAGCCCACCCTCATCACCCAGCCCCCGACGCCTTCCACCCTTCTGCCCGCACCTGACATCCATCCTCCCCTGCCCCTCCAGGAGCTGCTGCAGGAGGAGACCAGGGCGAAGTTGGCCTTGGGGTCCCGGGTGCGAGCCTTGGAGGCGGAGGTGGCGGGGCTGCGGGAGCAGCTGGAGGAGGAGGCGGCCGCCAGGGAGCGGGCGGGCCGCGAGCTGCAGACCGCCCAGGTCCAGGTGAGCGGACCTGCAGCGGGACCTCAAGGGGACATTTAATCCCCCAACCTGCTCCTCCAGGGTTCCCCAGCTCAGGGATGGCTCCACGGCCCGAGCAGTCATTGGCCAGCGTTCTGGGTACCAGTCCCACCTCTGACTCTCCCTCGGCCCCCAGCGCCTGTCGGCGCAGAGCCCCGTGCTTTCCTGCCTCATTGCCCGCTTTCCATCCACACAGCCCCGGCCCTGCTCAGGCCTCATCCTCTGCCACCTGGATCCCCATCTCAGCCTCCCTCAAGCCTCCCTGCCTCCAGTCTCTCCCCTTCCAGCTCATCCTCCGCATGGCCTTTCCACTCCCAGAGCTGACCCTGCCTTTCCCTTGCTCACGGCCTCCTGTGGCTCCCAGCTCACCCTGGACAGAGCCCGCGCCTCTTGGCTGGGCGTCAGAGGCCCTGCCTGCTCTGGTCCTTCTTTCATCTTTAGCTGTGTTCACCTCTCATGTCTCCTTCATCACTTCACCTGGGAGACACCTTTCGTTCTCCAGGACTTAGCATCAACCTCTCCTGTTGCGGGAAGTCCCTGACCATGCCGCTCTGAGCTCCCCAAACCCTCTTTCTCCCCTATTTCCACTCCAATCACACTGAGCTGGCACACTCTTTGCCCATGAGTCCCCCCGACCCCACACACACGCCGAACCGGGAGCTCCTTCAAAGTGGGACCCTATCAGAGTTAGATCCGGTCCCTAACATAGGCTGATGTTTGAGAGGCCCTAAGAAATACCTGTTGAGTGAATGCGTGTTGAATGCATGTCTGCAAGTGTCCTTCTTCAACTGGCAAACTCCTATGCGTACTTTAAGATCCATCGCAAATGTCTCCTCCTCCAGAAATTCTCCCTTGAATTCTCCCTAAACAGATTCTGAACCTCTCCTGTGGACTTCCATACTTCCACCTCAGCCTCCACCACCCCGGCTGTGATACTCAGTCTCCCCCATCAGATAGGGGGTTCCCCAGGCCAGAGCTCCGGTCCCAACGAAAATAATTTTCATCTCTTGGAGGAGCTGGGGCTCATAGAAGTCACAACCTAGTCCTACCCCAAGGCAGGAGAGCCCAGGGGAGCGGGTCATTTCCCACCTCAGGCCTCAGAACCTTCACCGCAAAACCGACCCACACTCTGGTCACGGACATGACTGCCACCCACCCCATCTCCTCCTGTGCGCCCCCAGCTCTCAGAGTGGCGGAGGCGCCAGGAAGAAGAGGCAGGGGCCCTGGAGGCAGGGGAAGAGGCACGGCGCCGGGCAGCCCGCGAGGCCGAGGCCCTGGCCCAGCGCCTGACCGAAAAGACAGAGACGGTGGAGCGGCTGGAGAGGGGTCGCCGGCGGCTGCAGCAGGAGCTGGACGATGCCACCGTGGACCTGGAGCAACAGCGGCAGCTCGTGGGCTCGCTGGAGAAGAAGCAGCGCAAGTTCGACCAGGTGGGCACTCTGGCTCACGCTGCCGGGGTGTCGGGATGCTGAGCCGCGCTCCCCACCGGCGTTGCGAGCAGTCAGTGATGCGTGATGTCACAGGTCCACTTCGAACCTGGGGGGCGGCCCTCGGGCGAGAGGCTTCTTCCCTCTGAGGCCGTCAAATAAGACACCCACCCATCCCGACTTAGGTCTCTTATTACATCCCAGAATAATTATTAGCAGCACTGCCTTTTACTCCCAAACGTGTCCTGACGGTCCCCGCTCGTGGCGTGCCTCAGGCGAGCCACTGTCCCTCTCGGCCTGAGCGTGCCCATCTGGGAAATGAGGATAATATTAAGCCTCTGGCAACCCGAGGCTGAAACAGAGCCCCAGAGCCCCAGAGCATGAAGATCAGACAGCCCCGAGGTTCGCATCCCAGATCAGCCGTTTCTGGCTGCGTGGCCTGGACAAATTGCTTAACCCTCTCTGTGCCCCGTTTTCATCATCTTGAAAGCGGAGGCATCAGTCACTATTTTGCCTTCACCTTCGAAAGATATTTTCGCTGGATATCGAATTCTAGCTCGACGGTTGTGTTCTTTCGACGCTTCGAAGAGGTCGTTCTGTTACCTCGGGCCTCCGTGGTTTCAGATGAAAAGGGAACCACCTGTGTGTCATGTGTGTTTCTGTGCGATGTGTTTTTCTAGCTGGTTAAAATTTTTCTCTTTGGTTTTTAGCAGTCTGACTATATGTACAGCTCTGTGGTTTCATACGTGTCCTGCTTTGGGATTGCCAAGCTTCTTACAGCTGTGGGTTGGTGTTTTTGATCAAATGTGGACATTTTCAGCCGTTATTTCTTCGAATATTTTTCCGCCCCATTTCCGCTCTTTCGCCTTCTTCCTGGACTCTGAATATGTTTGTATTTGCTTAATTCTGTCCCATAGGTCACCGAGACTCATCGTATTTCTTTTTTTTTTATTTGTCGGTTACAGTTGACCTTCAATATTATTGGATATTAGTTTCAGGTGGACAGCATAGTGGTTATTTATATAACTTATGATCCCTTGGATGAGCCTAGTCCCCACCTGGCACCATGCAAATTTATTACCGTATTATTGACCATATTTCTCTATGCTGCGCTCGACGTCCCCATGACTATTTTGAAACTCTCAATTTGTATTTCTTAATCCGTTGACTTTCATCACGCAACCCCAACCCCCTCCCGTCTGGAAATCACCATTTCGATCTCTGTATCTCTGAGTCTGTTTCCGTTTTGTTTGTTCATTCATTTTGTTCTCTAGAGTCCACGTATAAGTGACATCATGTGCGACTTGTCTTCCTCTGTCTGACTTATTTCACTCAGCGTAATACCCTCTAGGTCCATCCATGTTGGCAAATGGTACGATTTCCTTCTTCATTTATGGCCGAGTAATATTCCATCGTACGTATGTGCTCTTCTCCCTCCAGTCGTCTGTTGACGGGCGCTTAGGTTGCTTCATATCTCGGCTGTCGTAGGTAATGCCGCAATGCAGATAAATCTTTTCGAATTAGTGTTTTGGATTTTTTCAGATAAATACCCCAAAGCGGAAGTGCGGGGTCATAAGGGAGTTCTATTTTTAATTATTGGAGGAACCTCCACACTGTCTTCCGTGGTGGCTGCACCGATCTGTGATCCCACCAACAGTGCACGAGGGTCCCCTTTCCTCCACGCCCCCGCCAACGCGTGTCGTTCGTTGATTTATTGATGATGGCCATTCTGACAGGTGTGAGCTGGTATCCCATTGTGGTTTTAATTTGCATTTGTCTGATGATCAGTGACGTTGAGCATCTTTTCGTATGTCTGTGGGCCATCTGTATGTCCCCTTTGGACAAACGCCAGTGTAGGTGCTCTGCCCTTTTTGTAATTCGGTTGTTCGTTTTTTGAGCGTTGAGTTGTGTGGGTTCTTTATAAAGTTTGGATAGTAACCCCTTATCAAACGTATCGCTGGCAAACATCCTCTCCCCTTCAGTCGGCCTCCTTTTCGTTTTGTTGACGGTTTCCTCCGCCTCTGTCTGTCATCTGTCTCTGTCTGGCGGCCCCTTCCCCCCACCCTCGTACACTCTTTCGGCAAGACCAATCTCCCCCCACTCCGTCTCCCCCAACCCGAAAGCTCCTGGCAGAGGAGAAGGCAGCCGTGCTGCGAGCGGTGGAGGAGCGTGAGCGGGCGGAGGCCGAGGGCCGGGAGCGGGAGGCTCGGGCGCTGTCGCTGGCACGGGCGCTGGAGGAGGAGCAGGAGGCCCGCGGAGAGCTGGAGCGCCAGACGCGGGCCCTGCGGGCGGAGCTGGAGGCCCTGCTGAGCAGCAAGGACGACGTGGGCAAGAGCGTGAGTGGGTCCCCCGCCCCCTGCCCCGCGCCCAGAGGCGCCCGTGTGACAGCCGCGTGCGCACTTGGCGTTGGGAGAGAGACACAGACGCGCATGTGTGCCGTCACGTGCCAAACGCGAAGAGAGTCAGCCATCTAAGTCAAGTGCTCGCGCAGAGCTGCTGACCCGGCACCTGAGAGCTTCAGATAATAGACGGATCGTGCGCAGGTGGTTAATAAAATATGTTTCAGGATGATTCAGAATGAGACATAGTAAGCGGGTGTCCAGGAAGTGGTCAGTGAGTGAGTGAATGAACGAACCAGGATGGGCATGTCGTCTTGGGGTGCCCCCACTCTGTCTTAGGCTAGACTTAGGGCCCTGCCCCCCTCAGTGACCCAGCGCTTGGTGCTCACTCTCCCTCCCCACCAGGTACACGAGCTGGAGCGAGCCCGCCGGGTGGCAGAACAGGCGGCCAGCGACCTCCGAACACAGGTGACAGAGCTGGAGGACGAGCTGATGGCGGCCGAGGATGCCAAGCTGCGCCTGGAAGTGACCGTGCAGGCCCTCAAGGCCCAGCACGAGCGTGACCTGCAGGGCCGGGACGAGGCCGGTGAGGAGAGGCGGCGGCAGCTAGCCAAACAGGTACCCGCAGGCCAGGCAGGACGCGGCGGGGTGCCCGCCAGCACGAGGGCTGAGAGGTCTCACCCCCACCCCCAGCCGTCCCCCAGTGTCCCTACCCAAGTCCCACCTGCTAGCCCGCCAGCCTCCTGTGCCACGCCCCACTCCCCACTATAACCCACGAACCCCCACGCAGGTCCTACTGACCCCCTGGCACGACCCCTCAGACATCCTCCACCCACCACACCTGTCC
>NW_024347852.1:289497-291100 GCF_902729225.1 Pteropus medius | reverse complement strand
GGGGGCGGGGCTGGAGCAGAGGAGGGGAGCCCCACCTGAGCTCCTGGCGGGAGACCAGCGTGGAGCCCTCCCTGCACCTCACGAAGGTCACCCAGATTAGTCACCACCCTTATAAACACCCATACCCCAAAGGCTCACTCGGTTCTTTTGATCGTCTTTATTTAAAATGCTTATTTTTTAAGTTCAATTCCTTCATTTAATTTTTGAAAGGGAAATAGCTTAGGTTTTTTTTCCTCCCTAATTATGAAAGTTATACTTGGTCGTTTAAAAACTTTTTTTTTTCGATGATAACGATGTAGGTTCGTCTGTTGGAAACAAATGTCCCAGTTTGGTGGGGATGCGGATGATGGAGGCAGGCTGTACGGGAAACTGTACCTTCTAGCCAATATTGCTGTGAACCTAAAACTGCCCTAAAAAGTCAAGTCAAATTTTTTTTTTTTCAAATATACAACTGGGCTCTTGGACATCTATAGTGTGGCGAGTCCAAAATTCTAATCACATGCTAGATTCTGAAGACTTAGTACCAAAAGGAAAAGATAAAATATCTTGATAATTTTTAGTTCGATTATCAATTTTGGATGTATCAGGCTCAATAGAATATGGTGTTCCGACTAATGTCACCTGTTTCTTTTTACCTTTTTAATGTGGCTACGAGAAGAGAAAAAAAACAGCATATGTCCTCGCAGTGTATTTCAGTCGGGCAGTGCTGGCGCAGAAAGATCCCTCCCCAAAAGTAAAAATCGCCAGCCATGTCGTCACTGAGAGGAAAGCCCTCCACGGAAAAGCTACTGTTGTCAAACAAATAATAATATTAACAACAGCGATGACAATTGTCCTCCTACTCGACTCCCAAGTCCGCTGCTGTCTTCGCTGTGGCTGCGAACAGCTACCCACTATTTTTCTAGTGTAAAGAGGTAGAGTGGGTTTTTCGAACGGTGGCGGACATTTAGTTTGCGTTTTATTTTTCTTTATTTTAACCACCGATGACGAGAAAACTTTTATACTGGCACCCTCACACCCTTTCAGAAGCAGCGTGGCCGGGTAGCCAAGTGGTGAAGGGAATAGTCTCTGAGGCCGAGAGGACCAGGGTTCAAGTTCTCACTCTGCCACTTCCCTCCCTCGCTGTGTCGTGAACCCCTCTGCCAATGTTTCTCCGCTTGTATAGCTTTGCCATTGTTATCTCGACTACAGAGTCCAAGCGTTATGGCCATTTCAGGCTTCCTCTAATTTTAAGGAGTTTCTTTTTTAAAGAGGAGGCAGCAGAGGCCCAGAGAGGGAGAGGGGCTGGCCCAAGGTCACACCGCAGTTGGCCGGGGTGGCGGGGGAAGCCCAGGTTTGCAGGGCTCTGGGGGAGCCGACGAGACCTCACGGGGCTGCTGCGGGGGTGGGGGGTTCCCCCTGAGTCACGCCCAGGCTGAGCGCGCCCGCTCGCTCCATTCCGCCCAGGCCCAGATGAAGGAGCTGTGGCGGGAGGTGGAGGAGTCGCGCAGCTCACGGGAGGAGATCTTTGCCCAGAACCGGGAGAGCGACAAGCGCCTCAAGGGGCTGGAGGCGGAGGTGCTGCGGCTGCAAGAGGTGAAGCCAGGATGGGCGGGGCCCTGGG
>NW_024347852.1:270774-288390 GCF_902729225.1 Pteropus medius | reverse complement strand
GAATTTCTGAGGCTTCCCCGGGGGCTGAGCCCCGAGATGGAGAGGGAGAGAGAGGGAGAATCTGCAGAAGTCATGAGAAGGCATTTGGAAGTTGGAAGCAAGGCGTTCGGCTGGGGTCTTAAAGCACGAGTAGGAGCTAGGCTGATGGAGACAAGCGTATTTTTATTTGTGTATTTATTTATACACATTTTCTGAGCCTCTGGAGGCCCCGATCCTCCTCCGGGTGATGCTGGGGACCTGGAGGCGGGTCACTTCGGGCCTCTGCCCGTAAGGACCTGCTAGTCTGATGGAAGAGACAGACTGTCCCAACACAGAGATAGAAATGAACGTGGCAGAAGCGCCAGACACTGAGATCTTAGGTGGGATGACTGACGTATCTGGAGGCTGAGGTCTATCAGAGAAGACTTCCTGCTGGAGGTGATGCCTTAAGAGGTCTTGTGAGCACTTAAGAGTTTGCTAGGCAGAGGACAGAGATATGAGATTTCCAAAGAGAGACCTATGTCTCCATTATTTCACTAAGGTTTAAAGACACAGTGTGAGGCATCTCATGGGCCGTGCCCTGACACTTCTGGGGACTCAGAGTAAGACCCCAGCCCTGCCCCCGAGGAGCCAGTAGGACGGTAGGAAAGGCCATCATCCTCCAGGATGATACAGCCCGTGTTCAAAGTGAAGTCCCAGACACCTACATCGCCCCACACTCCAGTCCCCGGCTAACTCAGACCTTATCTCTAACCCTTTCCCTCCAACTCACTCTGCTCCAGCCACGCCGGCCTCATTCCGGGGCCTCTTCTCTTGGCTTGTGGCCAGCTGCCATCTAGCCGAGTGCGCATGTCAAGGGGGGAGAGAAAGTGAGCTCTGGTGTCTCCTTACAAGGGCGCTAATGCCCTCATGGTGGCCCCACCCTCATGACCTCGTCTATCCTAATCACCTCCCAAAGGCCCCATCTCCAGATTCCATCATATTAGAGGTGAAGGCCTCAACGCTTAAGTTTTGGGGGGACACAGACATTCAGTCCATAACATCCCAGTTAATGAGAAAGCGAACAGGCTCACGTCACAGGCACTTTGGAGTCAACCTGGAGCGGCTCCCACTGGCCCCAAATGCAGCAATTTGAGCTTCAGCAAGGATTATAATCATGGTTGCTCCAAATCTACCAAATCTGTTTAAATCCACAAGTCTACAATATTTTTAAAACACCGTATTAGTTTCCTGGGGCGGCCGTAACAAATTAGCACCAGCCGGAGGGACTTAAAACAGGGGCACTTCCTCCGTCACAGTTCTGGGGTTCGGAAGTCCGGTTTCAAGATGTGTCAGGCTTGGTTCCTTCTGAGGGAGAATCCGTCCCATGCCCCTCTCTCGGCTCCCGGTGGCCGCCAGCGATCCTTGGAATTCCTTGGCTTACGGGGACACCTGTCCCGTCTCTGCCTCTGTCTTCTCTGTGTCTCCTCCCCTCTTCTTATAAGGACACCGGTCATTAGAGGCCACCCTAATCCAGAGTGACCCCATTTTAACTTAGTCACATCTCCAAAGAAAAGACCTTACTCCCCAAATAAAGTCACATTCTGGGGGTCCAAGTGAGCATGAATTTCTGGAGGGAGACTATTCAACCCAGTAGAGTTGGAGGATGATAGAGAATCAGTCCGTTACCTCGAAAACTCAGAAAGACAGAGAGTTACGTGCCTTGACCCAACTGCCAATGTGAAGGAAACAGGAACTCAGAAACGTGCTGAGTTAGACCACGAGTGTGTAGTCAGGAAAATCCAGACTCAGAGAAGTTCTGCAGGGTTGAACGGCTCAGGTCTTTCAATAGATAAATTGTGAAGAAATAAAAGGGATGGTCACCCTAAAAGTCGGGATGACATGCTAGTTTAGGGGACAGAAAGGGTTGTCATTAAGGTGGGCGCGTGAACAGGCTTATAGAGCGGCCACCTTATTTTTCCAACCTTGGTGGGGTGACAGGGAAGTTTGCCTGTTATTAATCCATGAAGCCATCTATTGATCAGGTTTTGACTTTCGGAATCACAGCTTTATTTTCCGATAAAATGATGTCGTTTATTTTTTTTAAAAAAAAGAGCAATCGCTTAGGTATTTATTTATATAACTTACAAAGTGATCACCCCTATACCTCTAGTTATATGAATGTCTAGTCATCGTGTTGCACATCTGAAACTAATATCATATCGCATGTCGACTGTCACCGAAAAATAAAAAAATATTTTTTAAAAAAGTAATAGATTTAACAATGAGAAAAAAAGAGCAAATGCTGATCGTTACATCTGTCAGTTCCCCTGAGAGTGAAATGTAAAAAAATACAAATCAGGCCGGATCTGACTCACTCCCGTGTCCTCGGCATAAAGCCTTGCTCGCAGTATGAGCTGAATAAATGCGTGCTATTATTAGGGGCTGTGTCTACACATTCTCAATGTAGTAGCTGCTGTTTACTGAGCTGACATTTCTCAAAATGATACTGCGTGTCACTCATACCGGAACGACCTGAGGTACTTGTTTAAAATGTGGATTCACGGACCCCGCTCCACACCTGCTGTGTCATGATATCTGGAGGGTGGGATTCTGCGGTCTACATTTTTTTTTCACAAGCTCCAAGATGATCCTGGTGCCAGCAGAAGTGTGATAACCCTTGGAATAGACGCGTTCACAGTCAGAGGTAGAATTTATAGCATCTAAACAAGTTTGTGATAGATAGTCTTGCGGACTTATTCAAATAGCAAAAACCTATCCAAAAGGTTAAAACCCAGGGCTGGCACTGCTGTTGGCTGGGAAGCCAATCAGGAAAAATATATGCTCTCACTTGTTGAGTATTCAGTCTTATCAGGCTTTGTGTTATGCACTTAAAAATCATCAACTCACTTAATTGTGGGAAGTGCCTGGATTCACCTACCGCCTTCTCTCGGAGACTCCGCCGTAATTTCCTGCCTTTCCCACTTCTACAGGTGGAGTCACTGACCACGGAGTTGTCAGCCGAGCGCAGTTTCTCAGCCAAGGCAGAGAGCGGACGGCAGCAGCTGGAGCGACAGATCCAGGAGCTGCGGGGGCGCCTGGGCGAGGAGGATGCTGGGGCCCGGGCCCGCCAGAAGATGACCATCGCCGCTCTTGAGTCTAAGCTGGCCCAGGCTGAGGAGCAGCTGGAGCAGGAGAGCAGGTACGTGGGAGAGGAGGGCATGGCTGGAGGTGACGCCCACATTCTGGGCAATGAGATGAAGGGGACCCGTGATACCAACGCCTGGTCTAAGAACACCAAAGGCATCGTCATGTTAATGGTTGCTGATTTCCTATATCCTTTAAGGTGCTTTGTGCTACAACTACACGCACTCCCTCTAAGAGTGCGATTTAAACAGTAATGTAGCAGTTAGCTACAGCTGCATAACAAACTATCCTAAAACTCAGTGACTTAAAACAGCAACTGT
The DNA here is from genome assembly GCF_902729225.1 of Pteropus medius. Classification (NCBI taxonomy): domain Eukaryota; kingdom Metazoa; phylum Chordata; class Mammalia; order Chiroptera; family Pteropodidae; genus Pteropus; species Pteropus medius. The sequence goes on along the minus strand of NW_024347852.1, from coordinate 284,965 downwards.
TTCCTGTCGCTCATGAATCCTTGGGCTGGCTGGTAGGTTCTGCCAATCTGAGCTTAGCGGGCCTCGCTCATGCGTCTTTGCTCACCTGAGGGGCAGCTAGATGGGTTTGCTGATCTCAGCTGTCTAAGGTCTCGCGTGGGACGACTGGGCTAACTCGCCCGACCCAGCATTGTTCACATGGCAGAGTCAGGGTCCCGAGAGTGAGGGAAAGGTTTTTTGGGGCCTAGGCTCGGAACTGATACAAAGTCACTTCTGCCACATCCTGCTACTAAAGTAAGTCATACGGCCAGCTCAGATGTAAGAGGGTGGAGAAATAGACTCTACCTCTCGATGGAGGCAGCTGCAAAGGCACATTGCAAAGTGTGCAGACACGAGAAGGTGACAATCGAGACCACGTCATCGGTATCTCAAAAAAGATTTCTCTCTGTCACATGATCAGAAGCCCGGAACCGGGCAGCTGAAATATGGCAGGGCTCGGGGTCAGGTCGGCACCTGTGTAGTTCCCTTTGTCTCTCCCTCATGGTCACAAAATGACTGCAGTTGCGCCAAACATCACACCCACACGTCCACGTTCAAAGCCAGGAAGCAGCAGCAGTGCGGGGCTGAGAGCATTTCCATCTCCAGCCTTGGGAACAACCAGGAACACCTCCTCCCCTCCCCCCTCCACTGTTTCCAGTTAAGAACCACTGTGTGAATAGAAGTAACAGAACACTTATTACTAAGCTCGACAAGCGTCACTCTTCCAATACAATAGATTTTCCTGCTCAGTACTATTCAGTAACATTAAACAATAATAATAGTTTCCACTTACTGAGGCTTACTGTATACGGCAGACGCCGGATGATCTGTATATACACACATATGAATCACACTCCTCGTGAGAGAAAGGCCATTGTTAGCATAGGTGAAGATGGGCTGTAAATCCCGGGTGCCTGGCCTGTCATTCAGCATCTCTACCGTATAAGGTTCTCTTTTGCATTTATTCATTCGACAAACACGGATGGAGAGTGTGCTGCTCACCCTCCCGTGCCTGGGCACTGGGGAAGCGGCGAGGGATGAGACGTGGGCAGTCCCTCCCTTCAGGCCCAGGTCTGTCCCCTGACCCAACAAGGAGGAAGATGTGTGAGCGGGACATGGCGACAAAGGAGAGACCCTGCGAACTAGAGGGGCTGGGGGACCATAGTTGAGGGAGAAGCTGGACCAGCCTGAGAGCATGGTTTTGGAAGGCTTCCTGAAGGAGGAGGCATTTGAGCTGGGCCTGACGGGAATGAGGAGGGTTTCAGGGCACAGAGTCCCTGGCAGAGCAGCAGCCGTGGGGGAACGTATGAGAGACGTCAGGGCATTTGGAGGAGTTGTGACTGGTCCTAGGAATCTGCAGCTGAGAGGAGGTGAATGAGAGCCTCAAACGCCAGGCTGAGGAACTCTGTTCTCGGGGTGATGGGGAGCCACAGCGGGCTGCGAGATGGGGAGGGACAGGGTGGCCAGCTGATCAGCAGCCGAAGGAATCTCCTTCCCACATCTCTGTCCGTGGCTCGGTGCCTTCCGACATCTCCCGCTTCTCAGCACGTCTGGGGCTGCCATGTCCTGCCGGGGCTGCCATGTCCTGCCGTGGCTGCCGAGCACGGCCCGTTGCTAGGGACCTCGTTACGTGGACTTCACTCCAGGTGCGATGGGCCACGCAGGCGAAGATAGATGAGCAGGGGCCTCGAGGATGGAGGAGCTTGATTCAGGAGGGAAAGGATTTCAGAGGGGAGAGGAGGCGAGGATGGCTTCGGGTGTGTGGCCTGCAGATCTAGATGGATCACAGGGAACTGGGAAGAGTAGCAGGTTCGTGAGAAGGCGCTGGGCCCAGCGGAGCATGTGAGGGGTGTTCCACGGACATTTACATACAGCCGGAGGAGGAAGTGGAGAAGGAAATGTTGGGAGGAGAAAGAAGATTCTAGGCCAGGCGGAGGGAAGGTCAGGTGGCAGAGGACAAGGCCAGAGCTGGGGACTGGGGCTGTGAGGAGAGTGGGGGCTGCAGCACGGAGTTCAGGGCTCAGTGGGACAGGGTTTGGGTCCCGACATACGGTGGGTACGAAGGAGAGAAAAGGGGTGAGGACGGTGCCCAGTGGTTTGACCTGAGGACTGGAACTCTGGTCAGTTCCCCGGGGGGAGGATTAAGGGAAATACAGTTGAGCGGGAGGGACCTAGTAGGTTATAGAGACATGGAGGCACTTAGGAACGACTGGCATCTTAGCAGAAGCCAAGGACGTAGGTGCCCTGGAGCAGGCAGCCTGGGCGCCAGTATCTGGACTGAGCAGACTGTGGGAGTCATTGGGGTGGGAAAGAGGAAAGAGGCCGGTTCAAGAACAGGAAGGCAGCCGCCGGACAAGGCCACGGGCGCAGAACCGCAGAGAGCGCCTGTCCCGAACCTCTCCTTTATACCTGTCTTCAGGGAGCGCATCCTCTCCGGCAAGCTGGTGCGCAGAGCCGAGAAGCGGCTGAAAGAGGTGGTGCTCCAGGCGGAGGAGGAGCGGAGGGTGGGCGACCACCTCAGGGACCAGGTAGGTGAGCCGCTGACGTCGCCGGGGAGCAGCGGGGTGTGGGACCACCGATGGAGAAACGCACGTGCCGTCTCTGGAGGCAGCGAGCTCCCATTGCGAGAGGCGGCCTGCGGGTGCGGGACTGGAACTGAGTTCAGATCCCATTCCGGGGCTTGGCGCCACGGGCAGAGAGACACAGAGCTGGAATCAGTGACTTCGTAGGCTGTGACTTCTGGAATCTAGGAAAGCTGAGCTTTCGAGGGGGCTGAGGCAGTGGAGGAGAGGGAAGAATTTAAGCACTACCCAGAGGCCAGGCCAGACCTAAAATAACAACGCACGACGTTGATGGAGTGCCAGGCACTCTGTGAAAGACATAACGTGTCGCACATTGAATTCTTATCAGAATGACACGGTCGGTATTTTCCCCTGACATTCAGATGAGAAAACCGGGGCACAGAAAGATGAAATAAACCTGCTCAAAATTATTTAGCTCTTAAGAGATGGAGCCGGGGTTCCAAGCCTAGCATTCTGGCTGTGGCATCCGTGCTCCTAATTATTTATGGGGCAGTTACTGTGGCCCAAACTCTGCGCTGCCCGCTTTTGAAAAAGTACGCGCTTGCCTTCCCCCGCCAGCCCCATCTCACAGAGGAAATGGAAATTTTTTAAAAGGGGATGTGATGTGCACCAAAGTCACAGTTAGCAGACAGAGCCCGGATGGATCTCAGGTCGCCGTGCCCTTAAAAGCTCAGCTGTGTTTTATTCGCCGTTCATTCCACGAACAGTTGTTGAGCACCCACTACGTGCCAGCCTGACGCTAGACGTTGGAGATATATGGCTTTGAACGAGGCAGAGAAGGTGCCCGCCCTCATGGAGCTCACATTTGCAGCATAGGAAAAGACAGACTCGAGAAACCTATAAACAAGCCAAGATAATCAAAGCTTGTGACGGGACTATGAAGAAACATAGGATCGAAGAGTGAGCGAGATGTGGAGGATCGGGGAATCCTCTTTAGATTGGAGGGAGGGGTCAGAAAGACCCCTCTGAGAAGGTGACATTTAATCGAGACCGGAAGGGAGGGGAAGAGCCAGGCGGAGGGAACCGTAGGTGGAAAGGCCCTGGGCTGTGGAAATAAGCTCGGTGAGTTCAGAGCGAAAAGCTGGCCAATGTGGCTAGAAGAGGGAATGTGGATGGGACGTCGAGTGGTCAGAAGGAGGGGTGGGGACAGCACTCTGAAACCTGACCCGCCTCCCCGCTCCCGCCAAGCTGGAGAAGGGGAACCTGCGCGTGAAGCAGCTCAAGCGACAGCTGGAGGAGGCGGAAGAGGAGGCGTCCAGGGCTCAGGCCGGTCGCCGGAGGCTGCAGCGTGAGCTGGAGGACGTCACAGAGTCTGCTGAGTCCATGAACCGGGAGGTGACCACGCTGAGGAACCGGCTGCGGTATGGCCGCCCCGCGTCTGCTGCCCTCACTCCACCAAGCCCTGTCCCCCCGCCTCCCTCTGGCCCTCGGCTCTCTCTGTCTCTCCGCCATTTCTCTGCCCTCCATCTCTCCACCCTCTGCGCCTCCATCGCAGTCCAGCTCCGCCCTCGCCTCTGCCCGCCTCTCCATGTCTCCCTGTCTCATCCCCCCCCATTTTATTTTCCTCTCCACATTCCCTATTTCTCGCATTTCCTCTGCCCCCCTCATCTAACCGCCGTCTCCCTGTCCGCCCCCCGCCCCCTGCAGACGTGGGCCCCTCACCTTCACCACCCGCACCGTTCGCCAAGTCTTCCGGCTGGAGGAGGGTGTAGCGTCAGACGAGGAGGCCGAGGAGGCAGAGCCGGGATCTGGGCCGCAGGCCCCTGAGCCCAACGGGCCCTGGCCCAGCCCCAGTGACCTCCCTGCCTCAGCCCCACTTCACAACCCCGGCCCCCTTGGGTGCTGGTCCTGTGAGCTCCCCCCGTGGCTTCTTGCTGGTACCACAGCGCTTGTCAACCCCGGCTTGGAGGGTCCCCCGAGACCTGCTGTGACCCTTGGAACACGGAGGAGCGGGGGGAGCAGGGAAGCAAGGACTGGGCCCTCGCTGGGGAGGAAATCGGGGAGCAGTGGCACGCCGTGGGCCCACCCAGCTCCCGCCCTCCCCTCAGTTGTTAATGGTTTTGACCAGGAAGGGGGCGCTGTCCCCCTGCCCTCCTCGGCCAGGGCTTCCTGGCCTCTGCCCTCCTCCTCCCCGGCCCCACTCCCCTGCCCCGGGCGTCCACCAGCCTTTGATTCTTGCAGTGGGGTCGGATGAGGGGGCCCTGCTCGTCCCCCTGCCCCCATACTCTGCCCGCCCTTCTGGTTGCTCCTGTGTGATCACAGTTCGGTTGGAGTCCCCGTGGGCCTGGAGGCGTGTCCCTGACCCTCCCCGCCTCCAGCTCCGGCAGAAATAAACTCCAGCCCCGACTGGACCCTGCTGGTTCTGTGTGCGTTGGGGTTCTCGGATGGGCGGGACGGGCGCCGGCTCCTTCTGCCTGCTGGTTCCGATCACAGCTGGTCAGCGTCAGGGGACCCCCCGGGTACCTGGCATTTCCCCTCACCGCAGCCTCCCTCCGGGATAGCCCCTCGTCATATAGATGTTACGCAGATGCGTCCCTTGCCCCAAACCTCCCAGCGAGTGGCAGAAGGGGTGATGCACTCTGGGTGACCCCAAAGTCTCAGCAGAACGGTGAGGGTAGTGGCTGTTGAGCCATTTGATAAGTCGCGACCATTCGTTTAGCTGTGTTAAACCCGAGACTCAGCGCAACCACTTAGAGGCCGGACGCTCACTGCTTTCCAGCACCTCGGACAGTGCCTGGCGCCTAGTCCGCACTCGTACAGCGCCTGAAGGATTAGATCACCGCGCCCCGCCCTTCCAGAGGTGGGAACAAGCCCAGAGAGGTTGAGCGACCTGCCCAAGGACACACAGCTACGGAGAAGCCGAACCCACCAGACCGGCTCCGGAGTCAGCAGCCTCGGCCGCAGTGCACCCCCGGAGCCCGGGGTCACGCCTCCCCTGGGGATTAACCACGCTCGTCTAGGAGTTCGCATCGCCCAGGTGCCCTCGGACTTTCTAGTTGGGGGTGGAGGCGGGCACTCGCCCCCAAATCAAAGGGATGTTTAGACCCCCGCAGGGCACGCCCTCGCCCCTTTAATCCAACCCCGTTGTCTACCCGCCAAACCACGCGGTCCCAGCAGACACACTGCAGGCGACTTTTAAATGAAAAGGAAACTTTAATTTTGGTGGAGAATGAGAGGGTGGGTGGGAAGGGGCAGACACTTTTCTTTGGGGCGGGTGACATGCGGCAGCTTCTGCATTGGGCTGTTCATGCACCCAGGGTGGGCGTGGGGAGGCTTGGGAGGGTCGTGCCGACCCCTCCTCTGCCCCGGGGTGGGCTGAGAAGACCCGCCGTTAGCACCAGAGTTGGACGATTTGCAGACCTCCCCTCCCCACACTGACTCCGGACACCGCCCCCATCCTGAGAGCGCCCCTTGCCACTCCCCCGCCCCCAACGCACGTCGACTGGCCAGGCCCGCCCCGCCCCGCCCCCACTGAGTGAGAGAAACTTATTGCTGTGTCGATGTTGGGGAGGGGGAGCCGCTGAGCTCGGGAAGACCCCCGCCATTCCTGCCTCCCCGATCGCCCCGCCCCCGGCCCCGTGTCCGTGCGTTCCCGGAGCGCGGGAGGCGCGCGCCATGCGTGTGGGGAGCGCATCATGCAGCGCATGCGTGTAGCTGCGGGCACCCTGGCGGCCGGGGTGGGAGGGCGGCAAAAAGGGGGGCGGGGCTTGGGAGTCGTCGCCCCTTTAGCTCGCTCGCTCTCCCTCCCCGAAGCCCCGCACCTTTTGTTGATTTGGGGGATGAGAATCACGTTTTGTAGAGGTTTATAATGATCATGGTTCTTTTTAAAAGCTGAACTAAAAAGCCGGGCATGTGTGGCAGATTGGTGAGCAGGGGGGAGACGTTGGGAAGAGGTCTGTACCCTTTGGAAAAGATCCTCGCTCCCCCTTCCCGCACCGTTCGGAATCTGGGGGGCTTTTTTTTTTAAAGAAGTTAAACCCTTTGGCAATATAATCGATCCCCAACCCCATCCCCTGGTGTCTGGAGCCCCAGCCCTTGCCCAGCCCCGCCCCACCCCCACAGAACCCACCCACCCTCACCCCTGATTCACCAGGGTTTAGGGTCTAAGGGAAGGATGGGGGGGACTCAAAATACCCCTTGCATAGGAATCGTTGCATCAAGGATCACGCTCAGTGACACCCCCCCCAACCCTCGGGTGGGGGTAGGGGGCTTTCCTGAGGCTGCGGGAGCAAAGGAGGAAAGTTGCTTTCTGTGGGCCCCCACCTCCAAAGGGGGGGGTCCTGTAAGGATTCTGGGACCAGCGTGGTCTCCGAGCTTGGGGGAGGTAGCGCATCATGAGCCAGGATGAAATATGAAAAGTGATTTTCCACCCGCGAGGACGCGGGTAGAGGAACGCTGGGGAAGGATAGGCCGGGGTTCCAGCCCAGGTGGTTAGAGCATTTCCCAGTGTCCCTTTATTTGGGCCCAGCCTCTACTTTAAATGGAGACAGTTCTCATCTAAATAAATGGCATCAGTATCTGGACTTACCGGCTCGGGTGCCAAGTGCCACAAAAGACAAAACTTTTAAAAGCGTCCTTGTACTGCCTACAACCTCCGCACATCACCAGGCGGCACAAATATGACCCTCTGGGAAAAACTGGTGTCCGTGAAGAGGGTACCTTATGGGCACCATTTAAGAGCAGGGGCTCTTGGGGGGCAGGGTTGGGCATACGAAAGGGGGTGCCCTGGGAAGGTCTGGTTCCCTGGAATCGCAGACAGGTTGAGCCCAACTTGGAAACTCTAACGGCAGGGGAACCTGAGGTGGATGTCTGATGTCAGAGATTTGGCGGTGTCTCGGGGAATCGAGGCCTGAGGTTTGGGGGTGTCCAGGGAATGTCTGTGTCTCAGAAGGGTTTGGAGCATCCCAAAGGCTGAACGGGAGCTGCAGGGCTGGGTCGAGTGTGAGATGCACTCCGGGGGGTGTGCGGGCAGCACGTGTGTGTGTGTGTGCGGAGGTTAAGTTCCAGCAGTGTGAGTGTGGGGAGATGTGGGGCGCCACGGTCAGCGTGGAACCTCGGCGTGGGTCTCACGTCCTGGGATTCTGGAGGGGGTGCTGGGGAATGCCGTGTGCTAGGGCCAGGCCATCCTGGGGCTTCCGGGATGGGAGGTCTGACTCCATGCTGAGGCGAGCAGATGGGGCTGTGTGTGAAAAGGTACAATTCCCCAGAGAGATCCTCCTGAGAGGCGAGGGAGAAGCTGTCCGCAGCTCCCCCAACGCCCTCCTCCTACCGTCTGAGCTCACCTTGGGTTTTTGGCTTGGGTGACTGGTCCTCCTTCCCCCACACTGTCGATAATTATATTTTAATCAATGTATGATGGGTCGCCCTCCTGTGGTGAAGGGTAGGGGGCCAGGAGACCCTGCGGTAACGTGAGGGCTGGCCCGGCCCCCCTTGAGGTCCTGGCCCCTTCCCACAGTGCCCCGTCCCTCATTGTGGCGTGCAGCCCCTGGCACTTATTGCTGAGGTGGAGTGGAGGGTATGTCCAGGTTGCAGGAGGCATGCAGAGCAGAGGGGGGGGGGTGCCCCAAATGTAACTGGCATAATTTGGCCATATTTTTTACACGAGTTGATGGGAAGGGGGTGTCCTATGGCTCATGGAGACCTGAGAAGGCTTTATTTTGGGGGCGCTGAGAGTCGGGGGCATGGGCTTTGGCTCCTCCCCCTCCATCCTGGGGGCCCAGGTGGGGATGAGGGGCCCAGGGGTGTCTGCTGGCATTGTCATCTCCATTGCATATTATTAATGACTTTTTGATTTTTTTTATAAAACCCTTTCCCCCACCCCCCGCCCCCAGCTCCTTTGACCTTCTTCCCTGTCACCCCCAAGTCCCCCCACAGGGGGGAGGGGAGCGCTAGAGGATGGAGGGCAGGGTTGGGGGAGCACGGCGGGCTGCCCTGGGAGAGCCAGGGGGGGTGGCGAGGGGCGCGAGGCGCAGGGACACCCCGCTGAGGCCCGCGATGCTGCTCAGGCTGTGGGATTTCTCGTAACCTGGGGGCGGGGGTGGGGCGGAAACACGGGGAGGAGTTGGGGTGCAGAGGGAGGGTCCCACAGACAGAGACCCCGAGACAGAGAGAGGGAGGGAGGCAGGAGGGAAATGGCAGAAAGGACAGGAGACAGAGAAAGAGAGAGCCAGGAAAAGCAAGAGACAGGCGGAGAGAGAAGGCGACAGATGCAGATGGTGAGGGACACAGAGGCGGCCGGTCACACGACGGGGCAAGAGGCAGAGACGGACAGAGGCGGACCAAGGGGACGGAGAGAGAGAAGTGAACAAATCGGACAGTCAGTCGCATCCAGGAGGAGGGTTCAGACACGGGGAGGGGGGAGAGACCCAGGGTTAGGAGGCAGGGTCGTGCCCACCTCCCCAACCCCACCCAGCCCCCCGCGCACCTCCCCACCTCCCCCCCCATGGCCCCCTCATCTGAGGCAAAAAGGTGGGGGGCAGCAAGGCAGATGGTGGCAGCAGGGGGTGCATGGGGGGAGCTCGCAGAGAGGCGTATAGAGGAGCCAGCCGGGCGGCGGGGAGAACTCGGGGAGGGAGCTGGCAGGGGCTGCAGGTGGGGGCTAACCGAGATGTCGAGAAAGGAGGGAGGGGGGCGGGGCGTGAGGGGCCGAATGGAGGCAACGGAAGTCGGCAGCGCCCTTGGGGTGCCGGAGAGCGGCTCCAAGAGCAGCCGGAGGGGCCGGCTCACCTGAAGCTGGTAGCGGGGTATCTCTAAGGGGTCAGGAAGCCTTTCAAAGGAACCTTCTGATGAGAAAGTCCTAACTGTGTCTCGACAGCCACCGGGATCTAAGACCGAGGACCATGTGTGTGGTCTCTGGGAAGCTTGGGGATGTCTAGGGAGCTTTGCCAGTGTCTGGGGCTTTTCCAAGCTGTGCCCTGGGAGGTGGTCTGGGCGAGGACATCTTGACCACAGGAGAGAGAGCCTGGGGGGTCGGAAGCCCACTATCTTGGGGACACCCCTTCCCAGCCATTCCCCAATGCTAACCTGGGGAAAAGGGCAGGGGGACCGAGGGTCTCATGAGGTCTCAGGCGGTGACCAGAGCTGGGACAGAAATACACACAGTCACTGCAGGGGAGGTGGGGAACCCCAACACAGCCTCACTGTTGGGGGTCGGAGAAACGCCGGGATCTCTTCTTCCTCTGGTGTTTTCCGGGGAGGGCACCAGTGAAATGGGGCGGCCGGGAGACATCAAATATGGGAGGAGCTTCCGGGGTGGCTGCGTTTGGGGTCGGGAGGACCAAGGGAGGGCGGGGCAGAGGACCAGCGAGGAAGGAGGGGGCGAGTTTCCGGTGTGGGACTCAGGTGGTTGGTGAGGAAAGACGGAGAAGGGACAGGTCCTGGGGCAGGCGGGGGACAGGAATCTTGGGAGGAACGGGAGGGGCAGGGCATGGCGAGGGCCTGACAGGAGAGACGGAGAGCGAGGGCCAGGACCAGCATAATGGCTCCAGCCATTTGGAGTTCAATGAATGGATTTGGCATCAGAGAGGCAAGAGCAGGTGGAGACTCTCCTCCCCATCAGCTCAACAATGGCCCAAGTTAATGGATTGCCTCAAAGCAGAAAGCAGTCTCCTCCTGCCCTTGCAATCCTCCTCCCATCCCCAAATCTCCCCACTCCTCCGCGCTTCAATTCCAAGGGCCCACCCATGAACCTGGGGTGGGGAGACAGAGATGGTAACAGGAACGAACAAGCAGAGAGGAGGGGAGGGGAGGGGAGGGGCTGGTAACAAGATGAAAAAGCGATGATGGGGGGTGGTTCTGACGGGGAGAGGTGGAGGGACTAACTAGAGCGAGACAGTCCCCTCTGGGTTCTCGCCGCCCTGGGCCGTGTGGCCTGAGGTCAGTCACGGCCCTCCCTGCATTTCTGCGAAATTAGGGGGCTTAGCCAGGGCCATCCCTGGTTCCCCAAGCCCTGCTGGGCCACCTCCTTAGGCTGTGGGCAGGGATTCAGGATGTATCTGTCGTTCTAAGGAAGATTCCATAGATGTTTGTTGAAATGAGTTAAGTGATGGCCCTAATTCCTTCAGGTGGCCCCTCGTCACCTTGAGAATCCAATCCAGCCTCTTGGCACGGCCGGGAAGTACCCTCCCGTCCTCGGCACTCGCCTCGGCCACCCAGCTCTCCCTGCTCATCCCGACTCAGCACCCCGGGGCCTTTGCACTCGGGCCTCCTTCTGCCTGGCTGGCCCTTTTTCCCCAATGCCACTTCATGTCACCTCCTCACAAAGCTCTTCCGCAGACCACCCCCTTATCCAAAATGGCCAGAGAATTTGCTTTCCTTATTTATTTTCCTGTTTCCTCCCAATCGGGGGATGTCAAACTTTTCCTGTAAAAGGTCAGACAGTCGATATTTTGGGCTCTGGGGGCCACAGAGTCTCCGTCACGACTGTTTCACTCTCCTGTTATTGTATGACAGTGGCTGTGTTCCAATAAAGCTTTATTTACAAAACAGCTGGCTGACGGATTTGGCCCACGGGCTGTAGTGTGCCGGCCCACGCTCTAGAGTGTAAACTCTGTGACAGCAGGTTCTTGCTTTGTGCAGTGTCAAATCTCCAGTGCCTGGAACTGCACCCTCAGTAGGTAGCTGCTCAATTACTGGGTTAGCCAGGGTGGTTTCGAGGATTACAGAACATATCTTAAATTCCTGGCATGTGAGAAGTGCTCGCTTCCATCTGCCGAATGACTCACTGACTAACAACTTTCTCTTCACTCCACCGCCCCCCCCACATCCCCAGGGCCAGTACCCAGCCCTGTCCCTCCTGACCCCTGACCCTCTCTGCCCGCTTCCTTCCTCTCGATCCCCACAGCCCCGACCTAGGCTCAGGCCTTGTCCTCTTCCCCTGGACCCTCGTCCCAGCCTCCTGCCAGGCCTCCTGACCTCCAGTCTCCCCCTCCAGTCCATCTCCAAGGGCCCAGAGCGGACCTGCTCTCCCGGTGCCTGGACAAGACCCCAGCTCCTCAGCCTGGCCCCGCTTCCCTGCCTCATGGCTCCCTCCCAGCCCCCGGTCTCCTGGCTTGGCCCGTGCTGGTCGCCCTGGTCACGGCTGTCTAATGGGATCACTTCCTCACTGACGGCCAGGAAGGCTTCCGGTCGCCTCGTCCTACCTCGGGAGTGCTGTGTGCTCCCCTCACTGCGAGACCCCGTGCCACTTCCACTTCTGCAAATGTCACCTCCAGTGGTGACTCTGTGCCTGCCTCTCCCACGGAACTGAGAGCTCCTGGGAGGTGGGGGTGCTGATTCTGCTCACTGCTGAATTCCCTGCGTGGGGGACACGTGGGAGCTTTATAAGCTGGCCAATTCACGAGTGACTGGGTGGCTGAGCCTTTCTCATCCCATCTTGTACCCCGAAGAGTACCCTGAGTGTACACCCCATTTTCTTGACTGAAGTGTTTACAAACCACAAGGGTAGGCAGGGAGCGAGATGTCAGTGGGGGTGAGGATGGGGTCAGTCGTGAGGCAGGAAGGGAGGTCAGGCGCATGGCAGGAAGGGCTGGGTTGGTTCTGGGGGGTGAGGGGCAGGCCAGGTCAGGAGCAGGCAGTGGGATCAGAGTCAGGGCTGGAGGTTGATTAGATGGAGCCGTTCACAGTGAGGGGTGGAGTCTCGGTCAGTGGGGGGCTGCATGTTCTCAGAGGGTTAGTCAGGGAGAAGAGGGTCCAGACAGTGAGCTACTTACCCCGGGGAGGTTCGTCCACTGGGGATATCCAGGCCGCAGCGTTGGCGTTAGTCGGACAAAGCTTGAGGGACAATATTAGCTTGCCAGTCTGGGGGGGGCAGTGGGGAGCACCGGTGGCTGGGGTGGGGGGGGGAGGCCAGAGGATCGGAGGGTGGGTGGGGGGAAATGGAGATGAGATAGAGACAGGTGGAGGGTCAGCGGTGAGGAAACTTAGGGCTGGGGGGGCCGGAGTATCCGGGAGGGAGGAGATTTGGGGCCGGTGGATGGGGGAAGGGAAGGCCGGCACCTCCCCCACCTCCTCTCCCCCCTCCCCTGGGGGAGGGAAGAGAGGGAGGGTCCCAGGGGCCCGTGGAGGAGGGGGCTCACCTTTCCGGATGGAGCCATCAGGGGAGGGTGTGTAGTCGGTGAGGAGGAAGCAGGCTCGGTCCCGGCTGTACCGGCTCCGGCTCCCGGGCGTGATCGGGCTCTTGTCTTCCGGGGACATGGCGGGCTGGTCGATGGCCGGGCAGTCCTCGTGGGCGAGCGCGGCTGCTGCTGGGTCCCCATTGGGGCGGGGATCTGCATCCCCAGGGGCAGACAGACACAGAGGAGAGAGTGAGGTGTGGGAACTCGCGGTGGGAGCGCAATCAGCGGGGAGAGGGTGTTGGCGGACTTGGGCGCCGCAAGTAGATGACCGGAGGGCAGGGTGTCGGAGGGGACGGCGGGAAGGGTGTTAGGGGGCGTGGCTGGTAGGTCTGGGAGCGGTCATGGGGAGCGGTTAAGTACTGGGAAGGCCAGCAGGAGGAAAGGCGGTCAGTCGGTGTTGGATGGAGGTGGGTCGAGGGGAGGGCGCTGGGTGCTGGGAGGGGCGGGGGCGGGGGCGGCATGGGGGAGCAGATGATTGGGAAGCACGCTGGGTGCCAGTGGGGGCTGGAAGGCTGGAGACAGAGCTGCGCAGGGCAGGACTGGGGACGGTCCTCAGTTGGTGGGGTCTGTCAGTAGATGATGGGGGATTGTAGGGGCTGGGAGGTGTTTGTCCAGGGAGGGTGTTGGGCTCTGGAAAGGACACGATGGGGAAGGGTTAAGAAGGTGACAGGTGAGGGAGGGGGAAGTAGGGGTCCCCCAGGCTCTGACTCGAGCTATTTTTAATTGGTGTGAAACTGGGTCAGTGGCTGAGGGAGCACGATGGGGGCCAAGCGGCCCGGCTCCCTTTCTTGACCTACTTAAGATACGGGGGTGGGGCCCTCCAGCCTCTCCCTCCTCCCAGACCCACGCCCCAATCACTGCCTCTGAGGCACTGACTCCCCCAGGGCCGCACGGGTACAGTCAAGCCCTCTCCATCTCCCTCGCGTCACCTCTTTCTCTTGGCACAATCTCTCCGGATTTCTCAGATCCCTCTCTGCAAAGCCAGAGCCTAGGCCCTGGGCCCCAAGTCCGGTCACTCTCAGAGCCTCTGTCCCCTGGCCTCTCTCAGTTTTTAAAGTCCGGTCACCTCTCTAGGTCTCATTGTTATTCAAACTTGAACTCTGCGGCTGAGCCCCCGCCCCTCGCTCCTCTCTGTCCTGTCTTCCCGCTTTGACAATCTCTTGGTTCCAGACTGTCATCTTTAGACTTTTTCTCAGGTTGTCTCAGGGAGACACAGAGGCTGCAGCTGTCCCTCCGCTCCTCGTCTCTGGCCAGCCCGTGAGACACCCCTCCCTGTGTTTATCTCTCTGAGCCCTCATTCTTTCTCTCTTTCTCACCCTGGGCTGCTTACTCCGCCTCCCGGGTCCCCCTGAATACCTCGACTGCGAAAAAACAGTCTCTTTCACACGAAATCTCTGTCTCTGTCCTTCCGTGCCATTTCTCTGGCCTCAGCAGTGGCTGCTGGCTTTTCCGTCTCCCCTCTCTCTTGCTAACCAC
>NW_024347852.1:268063-270213 GCF_902729225.1 Pteropus medius | reverse complement strand
TCTCAATCACTTCCTCCTGAGCCAGCGGGCAAGGCTCCCCAGGGGCCGGCAGGGGGGGCAGCCCCATGATCCCCAGCCCACCCGCTCCCCCCCTGAGCAGCCCGGGGTGTGTGTGGGGCCCCGGTGGGTAGGCCCCGGCCACAGTCACCCCCATGGAGGGCGGGGTGATGGGCGGCGGGGGGCTGATGCCGCCGCCATGGTGCGGGTGGGGTGGGGGTGGCGGGGGCGGGTCCGGCTTGCAGTAGTTGGGGGAGCCGGGCTGCGGGGGCCGGGGGATGTGTTTGTTCTTCTTCTTGGGCAGCTTCTGCTTGGCCATGGCCAGCGAGTAGTACATGCCAAAGTTGTTGACGATGACGGGCACGGGCATGGCGATGGTGAGCACCCCCGCCAGGGCACACAGCGCCCCGACCAGCATCCCCGACCACGTCTTGGGGTACATGTCTCCATAGCCCAGGGTCGTCATGGTGACCACGGCCCACCAGAAGCCAATGGGGATGTTCTTGAAGTAGGTGTGGTTGGAGCCCAGGATATCATCGGGGTCGGCGCCGATGCGCTCGGCGTAGTAGATCATGGTGGCGAAGATGAGCACGCCCAGCGCCAGGAAGATGATGAGCAGCAGGAACTCGTTGGTGCTGGCGCGGAGCGTGTGGCCCAGGACGCGCAGCCCCACGAAGTGGCGCGTGAGCTTGAAGATGCGCAGGATGCGCACGAAGCGCACGACGCGCAAGAAGCCCAGCACGTCCTTGGCGGCCTTGGAGCTGAGGCCCGAGAGGCCCACCTCAAGGTAGAAGGGCAGGATGGCCACGCAGTCGATGATGTTGAGGCTGCTCTTGAGAAACTCCACCTTGTCCGGGCAGAAGGTGACGCGCATGAGGAACTCGAAGGTGAACCAGACCACGCACACGCCCTCCACGTACGTCAGGAAGGGCTCCGTCTCCACCTCCACGTTGGTAATGTTCTCGGGTGGCGCCCCGGGGATCGGCGAGGCCTGCGTCACCGTCTTGTTGCTGATGTGGATGAAGCCCTCGTGGGTCTCCAGGCAGAAGGTGGTGATGGAGATGAGGATGAAGAAGAGGGAGGCGAAGGCCACGTACTGCGGGGCGGGAGAGAGGGCAAAAGGTGACCCGCATCTGGTCGGCCAGCCACGTCCACACGACCCTCCCAGTGGCCCCTGTCCCAGCCCCAAACTCGACTCTTCCTTCTGATCCCCTCCCCAATAAAGCTCCCCAAAAGGAAGGCAGGGATTGGAGGCAGCTCTCCCCCACTCCCTACGGAGTGGGGCTGGCCCCGGCAGCCCCCCACATGAGCAACTTTGCCCTGGGAACAGCCATTTCTGGCCCATTGCTTTGTCTCCTAGACCGCCTCCCTGCACCCTCCTGTTCCCTGTCCTATCCCTGGGCGGCCGGGGTCGAGGGTTCTGCTATGAGATCAAAGTGGGGGAGGGGAGACTTGGATCACACACCCTCTGTGTCTCAGAGGCCTTGGAGCTAGGCTTGGAGCCGAGGGAAGGGGAAAGGGAGATGGTGGGCAGGGAGGCAGAATCGCGAGGTGGCTAACAGCAAGAAAGCTTGGGTTTGAATCCGGCTGTTCCCTTGCCTAACTTGGGCAAGGCTCGATTAAGCTTTCTGAACCTCAAGTTTTTCACAGGATTATTGTGAGGATGACCTTAGATGGGCAAAGGGCTTGGTTCCAAAAACAGCGTTTGGCCTGGTGACTGGAACTCAGTAAGGTTTGAATTCTAATTAGGGTATGGGGGCATCGGCTAGTTGGGGACAAGGTCAAGGCCTCACAAAGGAAGCAGAGTTTAAGGACCTTGGTGCCAACATCTGAGCCCCATAACAGGGAGAAGGCTGAGTGAGGCCCTCACGCAGAGAGGACAGGGCAGGGGTGGAACCCTTGAGGGCAGGAGGGGTGTTAGGGCCCCAAAGGGAAAAGGAAGTGAAGTGTCAAGCGTGCAAAAAGGATGGAGATGAGGAGAGTGGGGTCTCAGGCTCTCAAGCGGGAGGGCAGGACTGGGGCCAAAAAAAGGTGCGGGGGCTTGTCAGCAGGGCAGAGAACTGCGGGTGGGCATGCTTGGGTCATTTCGGGACGGGGGATAACCAGAGTCCTCCTGCACAACGATGTGGGTTTTGATGAGAGCCTCGAGGAGG
>NW_024347852.1:231420-267836 GCF_902729225.1 Pteropus medius | reverse complement strand
GGTAGAGAAGGCGGAAGGGTCATCGTGGAGAGGGCCCTAGGGCTTGGGGTGTGCCGGGGGAGGGGGGGGCAGCCAGCACAGTTCCTCTCGGAACGCCCCTTCCTTCACAGGGGTTGGGGGCGGGGTCTGGGCTTAAGTTTAATCTGAGGTGCAGAGTAGAGAGGCGGGCCAGAATCCGCGGCAGAAAGGACCCCTAAACCTCAGAGTGGGCTGGTGGTCAGTGTAGGTCCTCTCTGCCCCGCCCCCTCCCTCGGTTTCTCCGCAGTGGTTTAAGAGGCCAGAGGCCTCCGCACAGCGCATGTCTGGTTGCTCCCCCGCCCGCTCCGAACCGGGCGCGCGGCGAAGGCTGCGGCACCGCAGTGGGGGCGGGCCGGCCGGGCCGGGGGGCGGGGCGCGCGGCGGCCAGCACCGCGGACAGCTCCCCCGCCGCAGTGCGCAGCCGCAGCGGCCGGGAGCTGCCTTAACCCCTTTGGGGCCGGAACTGAGCGCGCAGCGCGCAGCCGCAGTGCCGCCGCTTCACAGCCGGAGGCCGCGGGCCGGGAGTTTAACTCCTACCCGCCCAGGGCACAGAAACGGAGGTGGGCACCGCCGCAGTGCGCAGCTGTGGAGGCTGAACGGCGTCGGGGCTGATTTAACCCCTTGCCCCGACATGGTTCAAAAGCAGAAGGGGTAGGAGGGCATGAAGTCCCCGTAAGAAGGAAAGTGGAAGGGAGAGGGGAGGCAGGTAGAGCCGGACCCTCCACTTTGCATTGGCCTCAGCTCCCCATCTATCAAGCTAGCTCACTTGAAGGCTGGAAAGTGCTTGGCATGCCGCGGACACTCCAAAAACATTTGTGGAGTAAATGAATGACCACCCTCCCCCATAGTTGTCCCGGGCCTCTAGCCTCAACCTCAGCACCCTTCAATGGGGTCACAAGGAGGGGCGCCCCAGGCCATGAGGGGAGAGGACCACTCGGAGGCCTGACAGGGTATCTAGGACCACGTCCCTTCTGCATCGTCCCTCACCTCCCCCCCCCAATCCCAAATCTCGCCAACTCAGCGCTTCCAGGGGACCAAACTTTATGCGGTGCCTCCGGGCCCCCCTCCCCCTCACTCCCTCCCCCGGCCTGAATGCGGCACTGCGGCGTCCTTCCCAGCTCAGGACGCGGCACGGTGGGGGGAGGGGTCCGGACCGGCTCCTCAGGGTGCTTCGGTCCCCAGGAGGCTAGGAGTGGGCCCCGGAGTCGCTATCCTTTACCTCTCTTTCTAATTCCCCCCCCCATTTTACACTGCCCTATTCTCTTCCAACAGGGGGAGGCAGTTAGGAGGAGGAAGAGGTTCAAGGGAGAACCAGGGGGAACGGTAGCTACTTAGCCTGGGAAGTTACAAATGTTTGAGGAAAGTTTTTTTTAGGGGGAGAGGAAGAGAGCTTTGGGGAAAATCCAGAATTTCGAGGGAGATAAGGCCGGGGTGTGAGCTCTTTGGTTCACTTCGTGGGGGAAGGAAGCTGAGGAGCCCAGTCCTGGACTTGGGGCTGTGTGTAGAGCGGGGCTTGGGAAAGGGGGGGAGCAGGCAGGGGCTGGGGCAAGATGGAAAGATACCAAGGTAGGTTAGAAAGAACGAACGGCTGTTTTGAGAAGGAAGTTTTGGGGCCGATAACTTGGGGGAGGTCCCGAGGTTGGAGGGAAGAGGAGGGAAAGTCATTGATTGACTAGGAAAGGGGCTGGGAGGCTGGGGGAGGGCTGTGGTGGGGGAACAGAGTGGCCTCACAGGTGAAGGACAGAAGACCAAAGCCAGGAGAATCTATGGGTGAGGAGGAAGCAGTTCTGAAGACTATATGGGAGGTTCTGGAGAGGACAGGCATATTAGGGGCTCAGGACTCTTCTGGAGATGCTGGGGAGGAGTGTGAAAGGCTTTGGGGAAGTCTGCAGCTTTATGGGGAGAGTCTTGGGACGGGAGTTGGCGTGGAGAATGCAGAAGGGATGTGAACACAGAGGGGTCCAGAGGGTCCCAGGAGGAAAGATGTCCGGAGACTCATTGTTGCAGTGAGGGGGAGGGGAACTGGAGGTTCAGAGCGGTCGGTCCGGGAGGCTCTGAGATCGGGGTGGAGGAGTCTTCTGAGGCTGTGAGGGCAGGGGATTCAAAAATAGCCAGGAGACTCAAACTGGGGGGCGGAGAGGGACAGGGAGAGAGGCAAAAGGAGAATCAGGGAGGTGTTGAGAGAGCTGGAGGGACCAAGAGCTGGAGAGGGGCCTTCGGGAGGTCCGAAGGTCGGCCAAGAGAGGTGCGAAGGGGGTCAGATGACTCTGAGGGTCGGGGAAAGGTCTTCTGGGGACCTCTGAGGGGTCCAGGAAAGGCGCAGGTGAGGTCGTTCACAGGAGACCAGGAGGAAGTTTTTAAGGGTCGGGATGGCCTAGAGAAGCGGGGTGGGGTTTGTAGGGATCTGGGCTACTCTGAAGGTTGGAGGAACGTCTTCTGAGGATCTGGGAATGGCCGGGAGAAGGGCATACGTTCAGAGGAGTACAGGACACCCAGGATTGGAGTTAGAGGCTTCTAAGAGACTGAGAGAGGCAGAGGAGACCAGGAGGGGCTGGGATGGGCCAGGGGACCCCGAGAGTTGAGATGGGAACCTCCTGAGGGTCCGGGAGCGCGTGGGGAGGGGAGAGGGATGGGGGCTCCGACAGCACGCTCACCCTGGCGGCCCGCGACGAGTAGGGGTCCTCGAAGAGCGCCCACACTCGGGGCTGCCAGCGGCGCCACCACGTGCCGCCCGCGCCGCCCGCGCCCCCTGGCGGCCCCCCGGCGCCGCCGCCCGCGTCTTGGAAGCAGAGGCGCTTGAGCTCGCCGCCCGCGCCGTCCAGGCCGCCGCCGCCCGCGCCCGCCTCGTCGTCCAGGCCCAGGTCGTGGGCGCCCGCGGCGTTGGCTGCGTTGGCGGCGCCTGCGGGGTCCGGCGCCTCGAAGGAGTCGAGCGCCTCCTCGGCATCGCGGTGCTGCCGGTAGGTCATCCAGCAGCAGGCCTCCACGTCGGTCTCGTCGATGCCCCAGAAGCCGAGCTCCTCCTCGAAGAGCGGCCCGCACACGTCGGCCGGGCAGTGCAGCTTCCCCGTGCGGTAGTAGTTGAGCACGTAGGCGAAGACGCCCGGGTGCCGGTCAAAGAAGAACTCGTCCGCGCCCGGGTCGTAGTCGAAGCGCGCCGCCGCCTCGGGCTCCGTCAGGCCGGCCAGCCGCGTCCCCGGCAGGGTGCGCAGCGTCGAGCGGTACGTCTCATGGCGCACGCCGCCCACGTTGATCACGATCTTGCCGCTGTCGCCACCGCCGCCGCCGTGCCGCCCCATGGCCGCCGCCGGCAGCCCGGGGCATGGCTCGGCGCGCCGGTCCCCGGGCCCGCGGGATGCCTGGGGGACCGCCGGGGACGCGGCGGGGCCGGGCTGCGCAGGCTGCTGCTGCTGCTGCTGCAGCGGCGGCGGTGGCGGCGGCGGGGGCAGCGGCGGAGGGGACTCGGGCGGCTGCGGCGGCGGCGCCGGCTGCTGCTTGCTGGCCCCCTGGCGCCCGCGGAAGGACGAGACGCAGACTGAGCTCAGCATTGGACGGGGGCGGCGGGCGGGGGCGGGCCCGAGGAGGGGCCCCTCGGGGAAGAGATCTGACCCGATTGGGTGGAAAGAAACTATAAATAAGGGGGCGTGGCCGACGTGGAGAGGAACCGAAGTGATTGGTCTGGGAGAGGTGGGGCGGAGCTGAAGCAGAGAGTGGGGCTGGGACTCGAACGCTACCTTGCTGGACCGGGCGGGGGAGCAGGTGAAACACACCGATTGGATCTTCCCAAGGGAAGGGGGCGGAGCGAGGTGTTGAAGGAGGCGGGACGCGCCGCTAACGTTTGTTGGCTGCACTAAGAGAAAGGAGGCGGGGCTAGATGAGAAAGAGACCTGTTTAAACTGAAAAAAAAAAAAGAGGGGGCCGGGCAGAGAAAGGGAACAAGTCCCAGGTATTTAAACAGGCCTGGCCCTTGAGAGGCAGGGCGAGGGGAGCAGGGCCACGACGGGGAGACAGTCCTGATTGGACAGAAAAGGATCGCGGGCCGGGACCTAAGGGGTGGGCTGGCAGAACCTGGCGGGGAAGGATAGATGGAGACGGCCGGCTCGGGCTCCTGACATTGCTTGGACCCAGCACGGCAGATCTTAAGAGGCGGAGTCGAAAAAAGTAGAAACAGTCTTGATTGGGCTAAGAGAGTCAGTGGGAGGAACTGAACGAGGGCGGGAACTGGAAATGGAGGGTGGAGAGTAATTTCACTTGAAATGGCACTAAGCCGGAATGAAAGGGGACAGGGCAAGGTTTATAGGGACTGAGACCCTGTGACAAGGGACGGAGATGAGCGAAGCCTGGGAACCTGAAAGCATCTGGCTAGGACTACGGTAGGGGGCGAGGTAAAGAAGAGCCGGGGCCGGGCTGGACCGGGAGAATGAGTGTCAGGATGGATGGGGCGGGACTGAGGGAGGTGGCCGGGGTCTACGAATGGTAGAAAATGTCTTGAATGGGCTGTGGGAAAGCAAGACTGAGGGAGGAGCAGGGCTCTGAGGAGCGTGGAAGCAACCAGGCTAGGCGGGGGCGGGGCAGGGGTAAGAGAGGCAGCCATGGAGATGAAGTGCTAAGGAAAAGGTGAGAATCTGCAAAACATCATTTGTCTTCTCAGGCTGGAGCTAAAGGAAAAGGGGGGAACGGGACCTGTAATGGGGAGTCTTGGGGACCAGAGAACCTGGGAGAGAGTCCTAAGGGTCAGTGGGGACTTACAGGACGGGGCGAGAACTTCTAACTGGTGAAGGAAAAGGGACGAGGTCTAGATAACGGCGGACTGCAGACAGGAGAACAAAGGAACGGGTGAGGACTGGTGAAGAGGGAGCCCAGAGGGGGTAAACCGGAGCGCCGGGAAACGCTGTCTAAGCTGAGGCAATAAGTGGAGTCAATGGGAAACAGGGCGGGTTTAGATGGCAGAGTCCTGGCAGGAGCCGAGTGCTGAAGAATTGGGCGGGGCCAGGCCGAGGAGGACCGCCCCGGAGTGGGCCCGCCCCGCCCCCTAGGCTGGCCTAGGCGCCGGGCGGCAGGGCGCAGGCGCAGGGGCTGGGGCGGAGCCAGCGGCTGCGGCTGGGGCCGAGGCTGCGGCGGGAGGAGGCGGTGCCTGTGGGAGCGGAGGGGGCGGGTCAGGGGCTGCGGGCTTCGTCGCGCGGCTCCGTCCCTGGCCCGCCGCCTCCCTCTGCAGGTGCGGCGGCTGGTTCGTATCGCCTCCCCACCCGCCCCCGTTCCCGTTTCTGTGTCTCTTGGTGTCTTTTTTTTCCCCTCCCTTTTCTCTGAGTATCTCTGTCCTCCCGGCTCGACCCTCACCCCTCTGAGACTCTGGCTGGCCCCGTTTTTTAAGTCTCCGCCCTCCCTCTGGGTCGCTGTGCCGTTATTCTCTGAATCTGTCTCCCTCTTTCTGAGTCTTTGCCCCTCTTCTAAGCCTCAGTATCATTTCTCCCGACCATGTCTCAGTGCCCCACCCCGGTCTCTTTCTCTTGGGCTCTGTACCTTTTTGATTTGCCTCTCTGGGCCTGTCCCCCTCTCCCTGGGTGTGGGTCTCTGTGCCCTCCAGATCTCTGATCCTCGTCTGTATCTCTGTCCTACAGTGCCCCCCCAGTCCTTGTTCGCCCTCTCTCTGGGTCTCTGCCCCCTCACATTTAGATTCTCTGACGCTTCGCTTCTGTCTTTTCCCATTCTCCCAAGGTTCTCACTGTTTTGTCTTTCTATATTCCTCCCCATGGTCTTCATTCTCCTGTCTTTTTTTTATCTCTTGAGTTCTGTCCCTTTGTCTTGTCGTATTCTTGGGACACTCACTGTCCTGCTGTCCTTCAGCCTGTCCCTGTCTCGGATCGCTTTTCATGTCCCTTTCAGGTTCTCCCCCTCCCGTCACTCACTGAATCCCCTATCCTGGCCAGGACTCCAGGCTGCGTCACTGCAGAGTTGCAGGAGTAGGGCCTGTCCTGCGGACCAAGGAGGTCGTTTTCCCTCACCCCCCAGACCCTGGACTTCCCACTGCCTCTGATCCAGTACTCTCAGGCAGCCTTCAAGCCCCGGATGGGACCAAGGAGGGCAGAGAAAAGACATTCGGGCTTCCTACTCTTCTCTGCCCGGAATTCTGGTGTATCCTCGGGCAGAAGCAGTGAATCCTGAGGTGAGGGACTGGGCTTGGGTTGAGGGAGGCTTCTGGGCAAGTCCGGGTAGAGGCTGGAGCAGGAGTTAGGTAGGACTAGGGGCAGGGAGGAGGTTAGGGTGAGGACCGAAGTCAGCCATCCTCTCTTACGCACCCACCCCCTTTCTTTTCTGCTTTTGGCAGCAGCCAAGCACGGGATCGGGTTACAAAATCAGCATTTTCGCAGAGGTCAGAAGGTGTGGGAGAAGGTGCGGGCTAGGGGAGGGGGGTTGCATAGGGGAGAATAAGGGATGAGATACGAGATTAGAGACCGTGGGCGGCGGGAGGAGGCCTCCGGCAAGGAGTAACAGGATGATAGTCCAGACTCCATCAGGCGCTAGGAAATTGGATGCCGTCACTCCCTCACGGCTCTGCCCTGGCCTTCCCAGGGTATGTGGCGGATTTGTTAGCCTGGATTCTCCACCCATGCAGAGCCGAGAGTGGGCGATGCTTCTGGAGGCGTAATGGGGGCTGGGGTTACGGAACACCCAACCCTGCAAACAGCCCAGGGGAAGTAGACTCGATTTTGGCGACGGACACCAGGACGAGAGAGGCCAATGTCTGTCTGCGTCTTCAGATCCTTCCCACACCCTTCCTCCTTCCCCAATTCTTGAAAGCTCCAAACTCCCACCTCTGTCATCCTCGGCTCCCCCTCCTAACTCTCCCTCCCCCATTCCCCAAGGCCCTGGGATCGGGGTCTTCCCCTTCCCTTCTAAGATCTCGTTCCTCTGCTCCATTCCTGTCAGTTCCAAATCCAGGAAAGAGGGTCTCCCGGACACTAACGCTGAAAATGTGGGAACTCTGCCTACGATCTTTGGCCCTCCCCGATACCCTCCAAATACCTTGGCTCCCAAAGATCGTTATTGAGGGGGACTCTCTCCGCTGGAATCTTTGAGTCCCTGTCTGCCGAGTCCCCCGCCTCCAAAACTGAGATTTGGGCTGTCTTACCGCCCCCGGACCCTGAGCTTTCTCCCCCTCCCCTGTACTCACCCCAAGTCGAGGCGGGGCGGGGATGGGGGACTCCGGGGCTGGCGATGGGGGGAGGGGTGACCCGGCCCCGGCAGCTCTGGACAGCAAAAGGCTGCGGAGGGGGGAGTGACATCATCAGCGGAGGAGGGGCAGCACAGCTCCCCCCAAACCGGGGGCTTCAGGCCCCGCCTTCATGGCGGACCCAGGGGTCCCGGAATTTCAAGACACGAGAGGGACAGGAGATGAAGTCTGCGGGAACGACACCCCCTCTCCTTAGAACAAGGGATGGAAAATCCTTTACGATTTCAGCCACCCCCCAATACACACACACTGCCACCTGTCGCTGCCGTCGCGACCTGTCGCCTCCCACGCATGTTGTGGCTGCGCCCGCCCCCGGCGAGCAGAGAACATCGCCTGAACCACAACGCCCGTGATGCTCCGCGGTGTCGCGCGCCTCCGAGGAGAGGCAGAGTAGGCGAGGGGCTTCATGGGATTCGTAGTACAAGACCCCTCGCCCAGCGTGAGCCCTGGAGGAAAGGAGCGATGCCTTCCCCATTCCTTTCTTCAAGTCCAGAGAGCCGGATGCTAGTTTTTCTCTGCACAAATTAGGCGCTTAAATTAAAAAAAAAAAAAAGAAGAAGAAGAAGCGGCCAAGGTAGTTTTAATGGAAACAGCGAATTTTCCCTAAGCGGCGGGTCTGGCCGCCGACCGGCGCGCATGCGCCTGCGTGGGCCACCCCCGTCAGCGCCGGGCTCCCCGAGAGCGAGCGCGCGCCAGCCCCACGCGGGCGCCTCCTGTCATGTTCCCGCGGTCGAAGACGGGCACGTAGCTGCGCAAGAAGACGTCGCCGAGGATCCAAAGGGGCCCTAAGGACGGAGGCATGTCCAGGGACCGGAAGCCGGACAAACAGACGCGGACACCACCCCGAGCAATCTGCAAGGCGACAAAACGGGCCACTGGGCTGTGACGCCCGCCGAGCCCGCCCACTATCTCGGGGCACAAGGGATGTTTCTGCGGCCCCTTCTCCGTCCTTGGGAGGTCTCACCCCCCGGCCCCACCCTCTCCAACCCAACCGGCCGCGTCACTCTGACGTCATTGCGGCGTCTGCCTACCTGGATGACGTAGTCTTGGGCCGTGAGGTTAAACCAGACTCCACCAAGGTTGAAGGAGACGGGGGGCAGCGCCGTGATCAGCGAGCACTGGATCAGGTACTGAGGGCGAAGAGGACCAGGTGGAGGCGCGGGTGCTCTGCGCCACCTGCCCGCGGGGCCCCGCGTTCCCCGCCGTCCGGGACAGCTGAGTGGTCAGGCCCCCGCCACTTTCTCTAGCTTTCCCTTCCCTACTTTCACCTTATATAACTGTCGCTACGTACCCTGGATCCCCGTTGGATCAAACCGTCTTTTTCTATCCAATTGTACATCAAAAACTGACGTCCCGCTTTGGGACCCACAGGTGTATTTTCATTTGCCTTACGCTGTGTCTGAAATGTTTTAAAAATCAGTACCAACCGTACACCACGGTGGTACAGGCATCCGGTGGAGTCCGCTGCTGTGCAACCTTATAAAGTTGCTTGACCTCCCTGTGCCTCATTTTCCAAGCTGAAAATGTAGGTGATGATAATGTTTACCTGGTAGGGATGTGTGGGAGCTACCTTGGAGTAAGTAAGTACTATTAGTATTTACAAACCAGGAGCTTTGAAATAACGTGTTCACGTTTCTCCAACAAACCAGAAAACCCGGCTTTCCCCACACGGCAGTACCTGGCAGCCGGGAGCCGCCCTTTTCAGAACAAAGGGGCTTGTGCTCTCCAGTTCGCCCCAATGCCCCACTCCCGAGTACCTAACAGTACAATATGAGCCCCACCAGACACCGGGTCCTCACCTCTCCCACCAGCAGGGAGATGCCCCCAATGGCTCTATGCAGGGCCCGGATCTCCTCGGAGGGTCCCGTGATGAGAGAGGTGCCTGTGTCCACAATGGCAGCACAGCCGTGGGCACAAAGAGTCAGCCCTGTGCCCACCTGTACACTGTGCGGCAGAAGGGGGCAGTCATCAGAGCCAAGAGTCCGGGTCCCCGGTTCCCTTCCCCAAAATACGATGGAGCTCGGTCTCAGCCCGTGCCCCCCAGGCCTAGGGGACCCGGCCCCTCACCGCTCCATGTGGATCTGCCAATAGGCGGGGACCGTGACCGGCACGTAGGTGAGTGGTGGGATGTAGTGTGTTGGGTCCGAGCCACCAAGAACCAGCTCTCCTCCATCAGCCTCTTCAGGGTCCCTGCAGAGACAGCGCCATCTGTCGCCGGAGTTTCCCCTGCCAGCCCCAGGAGTGGCCCAGTATGGGACTTGTGCCGGTGGGGTGGTTTCCAGGTTCTAAATGGGGTACCGAGGTGTAGGTAGGGCCTGGGTGTTGGGACTGGAAGCGAGGCAAGAAGCAAAGGGAAATGGGCTTTTCTTGGTGGCAGTTAGGATTTTAGGGCTTTGGGGTGGGGGTACTTCCTGATTTGGCTGTGGAAAGAAGAGAACTTTGGGGGGAGACTGAAGTAGAGCATTGTGGGTTCTGAACTGACTCTGGAAAGTGTGATCATGTAGAAGTGTGGGGACTTCCTGATGGGTGGATGGGGAGACTTCTAATTACATGTCTCGAAATCCAGAGGCAGACAGATATCTGAGTTGGGTGAGTAGGATTGGAAGAGGGGTGCAGACTCTTGGGGTGGGGGAGCCCAGGATCCACCACGAGGTGGGCGGGACTTCCTGAGCAGGTTGGACATCAGAATAACTGGGCATAGGAATTTCTGCCTGGGGCGGGGGATGGGCGTCTGGGAGGGAAGGTGGGCGCTTCCTGCAACCGGGTGAGACTTTCCCAGCATTAGGCCGCGCTTCCTAAAAAGTAAGAGGAACTGCGTGGATGAAAATATGGGTAACTCCTGACTTCTGCTGTACATTCTAAAATGGAATTCGGGCTTTTTTTATGGTAAAGAGGGGTTTTTTAACTGAGTGTTTCATTGGCTAGGGCACGGAATTTCCTGCTTGGGTTGGAAACATAGAGCATTTTAACTAACGATGAGTTTCTTTGGCGTATTCTCGAGGTGTTGCTTAGCGAGCGGGACTTCGGAATGGGGTTTAGGTGTTTTGTCGTGTTGGGTAGGTGAACCTCCTGTGTTGGGTGGGTGACTTCCTAACTGGACAGTAGCTCAGTGACGCAGGAAGTAGGCCCTCCCGCATTACCTGGTGAGGTAGAAGGAGAAGACAGGCTTATCCAGGAGACCCTGAGCCACCAGCATATCCAGTGGGGGCCGAACTCCTTCCACGGCCAGAGCGGGAAAACCAAGGCCCAGTATCCCATCGAAGCGAGCGAAAATGAAGTTCAGGCTGGGTTCCCACAGAGCCTCCCCGAAAATCACTGATGCACCCGTGATTCCCCCAATCTGGAGAAAGATTCAAACGGGGCAAATTACTTCTGGGAGGACAGTCCCTACGTGTTCCTGAGAGCTCCCCAGCCAAGGCGTCAGACCCGGTGCCACGACATCTGGAACCAGCTCCACCTACCTGGGAAGCCCCGCCTCCCCACTTAAGCCCCATCTCTGTTGCCCTGGAGGCCCCGCCCCCTCCGGCCCCTCCCAGGGTCAAAGGTCACACACAGTCAGCTTGTCCTCGCTCAGGACGCCGCTTAGCCGCCCGGTTCCGTACTGAATGGCGAACTTGGTCCCATTGGGCTTGAAGGAACTAGAGGCTTTGGAGTCGAAGCGGTGGTGGAACCCTAGGTTGGAAGGTCAGGGGGCGGTTACCGGGGACGCGGAGCCTCCCCCCGCGAGGCCAAGTCTGAGCGAAGTGCTCCTCAGCATCCCTGGGCAAGCCAAGACCCAGCCTCCCTCCATCCCCGGCTCAGCTCCGTCTCCCCATGAGCGCTCACAGCAGGGCACGCTGAAGAAGTAGCATCTCTTGGACGGGACCCAGAGGTTGGAGGAGCCAGTGTCAAAGACGACAGAAAAGTTTTGGGGGGGCGTTCCCAGCCCGATTTCCCCATAATACTGGGCCTGATGGCAATAAAATAGGAGAGATTAAATGAAGGACTCAGCTTGAGGGGTGGGGGACCTGGGGGTGTGGGGAGGGGGGCCATGACTCACATTCATGAAGTTGGAGAGAGGCACAGAGATGAACTTTGGGTCCCCCATCCTGAGGGGCTCTTCCGGGTTCCCCCATCTCCTTAGCGGGTTCAGCGTCCTACGTCCCGTGTAGACCCGGCGGAGAGGAATCCTGTGGGGAGGAGGACACCGACAGCTAAGTCGCCCTTCCCGGGGACCCTCCATCACAGACTTCACCAAATGGAATGTAATGACAAAGCAGACACCTCCGCGGCCCTACAAAAGTCATTACCAGAAACCCTGCAAAACACCTACCGAACCATGATGACACATTTCCCCTAAAACCTCCACGAGAGCAAACCATCCCAAACAGACCTGCCCCCAAACCTTTCGATAAAACATATTCCGAATAACACACGTGCAGAGTTTTCCAAAGGCCCTGACATAAAACTGGCCTTTGCAAAAACTTCAATTCATGATGTTGGAGACTATTTCCACTACCCGCATTTCACTCTACACTAAAATACATTCCAGATATATGAATGACAATGTGACATGTGAAATTATAAGAGCCCTGGAAGGAAGTAAAATATTTAACTAACTCTCGAAAGAGGCAGCCTTTTCAAAGCATGACACCAAGATCAGAAATCATTGTGGGGGGTGGGGGGCGGCATGAGTGTGACTCTAAAATTTTAAACTTCCGAACTCCCCGCCCCCAGTACAGAACATGGTAAATAAAGTTAAAAGACAAAACAAAAACCTGGGGGAAATAATTACAAGTTGTATCTCAAAGAGTTACTAATATGCAAAGAGCTTCTACAAATAAATAAGAATAAGAGAAATCCAGCACTGGGAGACAGTTCCCCACTAGTCTCTTGCAGTTCTGCAGAGGCACTGACTGCCTTTGTCCAGACTGTCTTGTCAAGGGTTTTGTTTAATGAAAGAGAGATACTGCCCCCCAACCCCGGGGCCAAAGAGTAGATGGGTTTATGATCCATTATAAAAGATTCAAGTTTCTTAAGCTCAGGTTTCTTTCCTGTAATGCACCTCACTGCATGTGTAGCTATCACCTGGCCCTCCTCGTTTCATCCTGTAGAAACTGGGGCTCAGAAAACTGTCACAAATACTGATTTTCTGGCTACTTCTATTGCTGGGAGTAACAAACTGTCTGTTGTCTCTGACCTAGGACTCTCGGGTCTTCTAATAGCCATGAAATTGTGGCAAGCTAACTTCACAGTTCTTGACATTCAGTAGGAAAATGGGCAAAAGACATAAGCAGGTAATTTGCAAAAGAGGTATAAACAGCTTCAAAACACATGGATAGATCATCACCCCAGAAGTCACCCACAAAATAAAATGACAGGAGTGAGAAACCCCTTTTCGCCCTGCAGATTGGCAAAGAACTATGGATACCGACCGTTGGCTAGGGGGAGTAGATTGATACAAACTTGCCAGAAGATGGTTTGGTGATATGTATCACGGGCCTTAAAACTGTACACAGTTTCAGTTCTCAGAATTTCGGCTATAGGAGATCATGGCACAAACATGCAAAGGTGTATTTATGAGAATGCGTCTAATTTTGAAAACCGAAGGCCGCTCCCCATCCAGCACGGGGCACGGCTCTCTACTCTGCTGCAGAATACATATAAAATGGCATCCATTTGGCCACCGAAAGGGAGAAAGGAACTCTTTATGTGAGTAGTTCTCAAACTTATGGCTTGGGACAGAATCACCTAGAGGAGGGGTGATGATAGACTTTTTTAAAATGGCTTTTCAGGCTGTCCGTCTCTGTTGCAACTCAATTCTGGCGAAGAGCGAAAGCAGCCATAGGCCACATGTTAGTGAATAAACATGGCTGCGTTTCATTCAACCGTATTCGCAAAAACAGGTGGCAGGCTAGATTTGGCCCTTGAGCGGAGTGTTTGCCAACCCCCGACCTGGAGAGCTAGTTAAAATTCATAACGCTTCGTTTCTGATGGAGTAGATCTGTGACAGATTCTGATAATTTGCATTTCTAACCAGTTCCCCAAGTCACTGGGATGTTGAAAGTCCTCGGAGAGTCCCTTTTTGTATCGACTTGGCCATGATCTATTAGGTTCAAAAGTAGGTTATCGCCATAAAAAAATAAAATAAATAAATAAAAGAAAGAAAAAGAAAAAAGCCGGCTAGCAAACGTCACGTGCAGCCTGTCCCTGCCTGTAGCCGCTCCTTGGAGCCCTGCTCCCTGCTCATGTCCCCGGCCCCTCCCCACAACCTGGTCTTTGAGAGCCTCTGGAATGCGAAGTGGGGAAAAGGGTTTCTGGAAGAGTGTCGCTTTTCTCGATCGGAGTTTCAGGGGGTGTGGAGAGGAGAGGGAGGGAGAGATTGGGGGGAGACGCAGGCCAGGTCGGAGGAGGTCCCCAAAACTGGACTTCTTGAGACCCAAACAGTTTGGAAGTCGTGACTCTAGGGGATTCTCGGTTTAAATGTCACAGACCTGTGTCTCCATTATCTGGTGTGTGTGTGGAGGGGGAGGTCACATGTCTAGAGACCCCAGTACTAGCTCATCAGAGATCACGGAGAGATCTGCAGAGTCCTCCCAAAGACATGTACCCAGAGAACGGAGAGGGGTCCTGGTCAAGGGTCTTGGGGCTGGAGGATCTTGGACTACAAGGGTGGTGGTCTTAGGAGATGTCAGGGTGGATCCCGGAGGGGTGAGAAGCCAGTTTGACGATCCCGGACCCAAGAGATAGCAGTCATGGGCTCTGGGGTACCAGGTTTGGGAGTCACCCAAAGAAGGAGAGAGTCCGTCCCAGGTTTGGAGGTGGTGGGGGGTCCCCAGTACCGTATCAGCGTGGTCCCACCGGGTTCCACGGTCAGCAGCGGCAGCAGCGGCAGCAGCAGCGGTGGCACAAACATCTCTGGGGACCCAGCTGTGGACCCAGGTGTCCAGAAGCTCAGTTTTCTTCCTCTCGAGACTCCGCCCCTGTTCACCGCCCACCTCCGGGTTTGGAGATGACCCAGGACCTGAAGTCTCTCGGTGGGTGACACCGGCGAAAGTGGGTGGTGTTTTTGGAGGGTTGCGTGGAGTGTTTTTAGAGGGTTGCAAAGGGTCCCTCACTGTCACATCTCGCTCCCAACTTCGGTGGTGGTGGCGGTGGGGTCTCCTGTGCCCCCTGCCCGCATCCTTTAACTACTATGGCTTTTACTTAGGACTTTCACTTCACTTTTTTGAGACTCATTAACCACAAGGGTTTTCTTGGGCAAGAGAAGGGAGGGGCGGGGCTGAGGAGAGGGAGAGAGGGTCGGACAAACGCCCTCTGTCCCACGGTAAGTGGGACTCTGAACGTGTCAGGACCCCCTGACTCCTATTGTTTTGTTTGGAAGATACTCAAACACAAATAAAAAGAAGCCCACAGTCCCACCACCACTGGAAAAGAATTGGCAGTGTCTGTCTCTGGACCTGCCCGCCCTCTTCCTGGGTGAAGCTTCTCAAATATTAACGAGCATCAGAAAACCTAGTTATACGGTAGCTTTCCGGCACCACCCTCAGAGACTCTGATTTCGAAGGCCTGGGGGAGAGGCCGAGAAACCACATTTTTCATTTCTCAACAGACTCACTGATTATGGGGCAACAAGCGTTTCTGAGAAACTCTATTCAGTCTTTTTGGTTTTCCAGCTTAGATTTACATATCAATATCAGCAGACACATTTTTTAAGTAAATAAAAACTGACTTTACTCATTGATCAGCAACTTTTTTTCTCCTTCACTTAACCATATACCTTGGACTTACAAAAACAAAAAAAAATTGGACGTGACTTCCATATAGTCAAATGCACAGATCAAGCGCACAGTACTGTGGCTTTATTTATTTTCCCTGACATATTATGATGAAGATTTTTCAAGCATATAGCAAAGTTGAAAGAATTATGTAGTGAACCTGATGACCCACCACCTAAGTTCTGCAATTAACACATTTTTCTGGGTTTTCCCGTTACACAGCCATCCCTCTGTCTGTCTCTCTGTCCATCCAGCAACCCATCTGCTTTTACTGTCTGTATTTCGGATAAGTTGCAGACATCATATTTGTCACCTCCTAACCCGCGAGCACTTACGTCATCGCTTGATGGATTTTTACACACGTGAGAGAGAATATCCAGCTCCCCATAGGGCTCTCTGCTACTGTCAATGTCCCCCACAGGTAACGAACACCCCGATTTCTATGACCACACGTTAGTTTTGCTGTTCTTGAATGTCACCTAAAATGGATCACGTGAATTCCCTTTTGGTGTCCAATTGTTATCACTCCATATTAGGTTTTTGCCTGTCTTTAAAAAATCAGAGCACGTGGATTTACCTAATTCCTTTTTTCTTAAACATCGAGTCATGAAAAATTTCAAACACACTGCAATATTGAAAGAATTTTACCACGAACACTCATGCCCACAACCTAAATTTTCTCATGAACATTTCGCTGTATCTGCACCATCACATTTCTACCCATCTCTCCATCTCTTTATCCCAGTGGTTCGCAAACTGGGGAGCTCTTTTCTTTCCAGGGGACGCTTGGCATTGTCTGGAGACACTTTTGTCTGTCGCAACTGGGCTGAGTGCTACTGGCATCTGGTGGACAGTGGCTAAGGAAGTTGTTAAACATTCTACAATGCATAGGACAGCCGCCGACAACATAGAATTACCCAATCCCAAATGTCAGTAGTGCCAAGCTTGAATCCTTCTCTGTCCATTCCTCCATGCATCTCATTTTCTTGATTTCCGATTAAATTGCAGACCTCAGCATCCTTCATCCCTTACACTTCAATACACCTTACTCTTTAAACAGCTACATAGTATCCGGAGTATAAATGTAACACTGTATATCTTATGCCCTATGTGAATTATTCCCTCTTTTCAATATTATAAACAATGTTGAGGTAACGTCTGGACATGTATTTTTCTGTGTCTTTGCTCCATAATATCTACGTGTCAATGTCTAGAACTAAAATGGCTCCAGAAATGACCGAATTAAGTCATGGATCTTGACACACGTGACTTAGTTCTTCCCCAGAGAGGAACTAAGTGATGTCCTCTTCCAACGGTAGGGCCGTCGAAGCCCCGATGTCCCACAGCCTCACCGATGCTCCATGTCATCTGATGGGTAAAAAAGACAAATGCTTTTTCGTCGTTGTTGAAATATTCGTTTCCCTGATGATTAATACCATTGAACATTTTTCTTTCTCTCTCTCTTTCTCTCTCTTTTTTGGTCATTTTTATTTCTTCCTTCAGGAATTTCTTTTATCTTTTGCATGCACACATACAAACACGCGTAACCACACACACACACACACAGACGAACACACTTCGAGACTCTTTTAAAACTCAGATAGTACTACAAGACTTGTTTAAAAGAAGTCCTACGACACCCCTCTTCCCATTTTTTCCCTCCCAAGAGGCGACCACTTTCGTTTCTTTCAGCTGATAACTTCAGCATTAACTCTGAGTCTCTGAGGAAAACATTCGTATTGCTACTTCTTGATTTATCAGTTTTAGACATGGTCCTCTGCCCTCCCACTGTGGAAAATAAGGATTTAACTCTCTTTAATAATTTTAATTAGATCACTACTCAGCATTTATCATCACTTTTCATCAGGGAAATGCATATTAAAATCCCAGTGCAATACCACTACGCTCTCACCAGACTGGCTAATATTAAAAAAGGAAAAAAAACTAACAGTGACAAGCGTTGGTGAGGATGTGGAGCACCTGGAACTCTGATACATTGCAGGTGAGACTATAAAATGGCATAATCGTTTTGGGAAAATGGCTAGCAGTATGTGCTGAAGCTGAACATAGCATACCCTGTGACCTAGCGTTTTTGCTCGTGGGTACACTCAAGAGAAATGAGTACTCTTGTCACCAAAAGATAATCGGAAGGCATTTCTAGCAGCATTATCCGTGACAACTCCAAAGTGGGAACGACCTGTGTGTCTGGCAGGGTGAGACATCGTCGTTCAATGGGTTCCTGCTCAGGAATAAGGAGAAATGAACGGATCATTCACACGACCTGGGTGACTCGCACAGACATAACGATGGGTAAAGAACACGGACTCGAAAGAGCCCACACTGCTCGCTGTGGACTGAACGCTGTGTCCTCCTCCGAGTCCACATGCTGAAGCCCAGTCCCTAGGGTGACGGCAGCTGGAGCTGGGCCCTTGGGAGCTGTCTACCGTTCTAGGGAGCTCCTTCATCCCTTCTTCCGTGTGGGGGCGCAGTGTGAAGGCGTCCGGCTATTAACCAAGAAGCGGGCTTCAATCAGTGCCTTGAGCTTGGACTTTTCAGCTTCTAGAACCGTGAACTTCGATTTTTTTACAAGCCGCCCCCCCACCTATGGTATTTTGGAATAGCGGCCCAAACGGACTAAAATGCCGTATGGTCCCATTCATATCAAATCCAAGAACAAGCAAAACGCGTCTCTCGTTGGAGAAGTCGGAACGGCGGCGGTCCTCGGGAGGGGCGTTGACAAGGAGGGGGCATGAGGGAGTGTCAGGGGTGCTGGAGAGGTTCTCTACCTCAGTCTGAGGGGTTGGTTACCTGGGTGTGTACATCGGCAAAAACCCCATCAAGCTGCAGATTTAAGGTTTTACATTTTACTTTGGTAGTAAGTTTTACTACCAAAAAAATTTTTTTTTTTTCAATATAAAGATGGTTGCCGGAAAAACAGTTCAGTGTTTACATTATTACAACGATGTAAATGCTATTCCCATCTACAAGGATTGGAAAGACCTGGAGGAAAGCAGACTCGGGCGGGTGTATTAGTCAGCTAATGCTGCGTAACAAATGATCCCCAAAACTGAGCGGCTTAGGACAGAAATAATCACTTGTTGTCTTTTGCGATCTCTCTGGGTATAGAAAGCAGCTTGGCCGTGAGCTCGCGGCCTATGGGGTTGCAGACGGGTGCCAGTGGAGATCGCCATCGTCCGAAGGCTTCGCTAAGGCGGGAGGATCTGCTTTTAATGGTGGGAGCCCCAGCTCTTGAGTTTTGGTTGCTTTGGGGATGCCGTAGCAGGAAGGTCCTTCAGGTGGACCCCCAAGTTCCAGGAAGCAGCACCAGGAGGAAGTGTGGCATTCAGTGAAGTGAAATCCTGAAAACAAAGGTTCGAGGCTCGTGCAGATAAGGAGGCAGGAGGGAGGCGGAAGTATCGCGAGAGGGAAAGTTTCGAGTAGGGAGACGAGAAGGGAGTCGGTTCCTCTTCCAGATGGTCCAGGCATGGCCATGGGAGGGGCTGCGGGGCGCGTGCGCCCCTCTGCGGGTGGGCGGGAAGTGTCCCCGGGATCAGCATAGGGAAGTTTCCTTCTCATAGGGAAGTTTCCTTCTCATTGCTTCTGGGTTTTTTTGTTTTTTAGCAAAAGAAGTGAGAACGAAGAGTGGGAGGGGTGCCGCAGATTGAGGGAGAAACTGAGGAAATGATTTCTTAGCGAGCGGAGGAGAAAAGTGCGCATTGGTTCTGAGGGCGCACTCAAGGCGTGCGGACACACACACACACACACACACACGGCGGACACACGCGTGCGCACTCGCGAGCGCAGCTGGCCCAGGGGAGGCAGAGGGCGGCGTTTTAACCGGGGTGGGGGGTCGCCAGGCGGGTACTGTCGCGGGAGAAAGACCAAGAGGGTGGACGTTTCGTGCTCAAGGACGCGATGATGACGGACGGTGGTCGGAGGTAGAGTCTATTGCTCCTAAAGAAGGGACGACCCGGGAGGAGATGCAGGGTAGGCCCAAGGGATGAGAGATGCTGATGGCATCACAGAATCGAAAGGCCCTATGCGATTCGGTCCCGTTCCCTCTCTGACACCATCTCTTCCCCCTCCCCCGTGAGCGCTCCCGACGGGCCCATTGCCCTCCTTGCTGTTCCCCAAACACCCCAGACATACTCCCGCCTCGGGGCCTTTGCTGTTCTGTCTGTGCCATCTCCTCCAGGGCAGGGATCTTGGTCTGTTTCATCTGCCACCGTGTCTCCAGCACCCAGGAGAGTGCCTGGTATGTAGCACATGCTCGATAAATACTGTTAACAACCCAGCCTGAGCACCCGTCGCTCGGGGGGCTCTCCCTGACAAAGCAGACGGAGGGTCCGTTTCTCTACGGGAACTCTCACCACAACTCCCCCTCCTCTGTCTCAACTGTTGGAATACTCAGTCTTCGACCCCTCATGATCTGCCCGCCTCGGATCCCGCGTCAAACAGTCCCAGCCCGCAAATTCCTAAATGGCCACACGGTGGTGCTGCGGGCCTAGTTTCCCAGCCAAGCCAAACTCGGCTTTTTTTTTTTTCTTTTAAGAGTCCTGATTTATGACTTATTCAAGCTTTATGAACCATATTCCTAACAGCTAGAAATGTAAAGATGTCTGATTATTTTATTCCCAACTCAGTACAGGAATAATATTTTCCAATCGACCCATTTTACATGAATTCTGATAATATAGTTACATTTCTTTTTCCACATAAATCTCAAAGTAAATTTTCCAAAAGTCTTAAAAAATTAGTATACACTCTATAAAAATGGTTGATTCTACACACAACGGTTTTACATTGGCAATCATATTTGATGAGCTTCTCGTAATGATGAAGAGTTAGTCTCTTAATTCAACTTAATTTGCTGCCATTCCCCAAGGTAGAAATTTTTTTCTGTTAATATTTAATTTTTAAACTTTACCACCCCAGTTTCTTGAGCTGAGGTCCTGGGACATCTCAGGCTTTTTCAAACCTCCCTGCTTTTGCCCCCTCAGTCTCCACTGCCTGGAATGCCACTCCGGGAGAAGAGAAGCCAGAGAAATGCTTCTTGCCTGCCTGTCCCCTGCCCAAGCAAGCTGGGGGAATGTCTCCTGAATACACTCAGCAAATAGGACCTGGATCATCCCTTTTTTGTCCCATAGTTGTGCGTGACCAAGTTGACGTCCAGCACCAGCTCGGGAGGCCCGGGAGATAAGGCTCAGGCCTCACTGCTTTCTGGGTCTCCAGACTCACTCAGCACAATCTCACGACTGGATAAAGGATTACTGGATCTCTCAATCTACGCTTTTATTTAATCGCCCGGCAGCCTCATAAGAGAGGCCCTTACTTTCCCTCTCAGGGGCCTATTCTTTTTGCCCACGTTCTATTGGCCAGAATCCAGTCACGTGGGCGCACCTCGCTTCAAGGGAGGCTGGGAAATGTAGTCCACTTGTGTCACCCAGGTGGAGAGATATTTTTGTGAATGCTCAGCCAGTGTTGGACGGGTCTGACCCACAAGGCCTAATGATCGGACAGACCTCCAGCTATAATCTTATCTTGTACACACACACACACACACACACACGCACACGCACACGCACACACGCTCAGCTCTAGCCACCTTGTCCTCCTTTTTGCTTTTTAAATACACCCGAGGCATGTGAGCTGGTCATATAGCGCGCCTGTGTCAGACTGCACTTTAGCTTTCAAATTCACAGTAATTCTAAATTCTCAAGTAAGATCTGGCTGCCATATTGTGTCTCTTGTGTACCTATGTTGAAGTACATACGACTGTCACAAATTAGCTTCTAATTTTTCATCTTTTCCATTGCAGTTGGTGAAGTAAAATGCCATTTTGTTTTGGGGAACATAATTCAGCTATATCATCTCTGGATTTCACTTCAGAAGAGTAAAAGCAGAATTACACGTTACAAATTATTTGTGATTAAAAAGCAATAGAATCGGCTGTCAGGGAAGTGAAAATTAAAACTACAATAAATATCACTTCACGCACACTAGAATAGCTATAATGAAAACGTCAGATAATAACATGTGTTAGTAAGGATGTGGAGAAGTGGAAATTCTCGCATATTGCTGGTGGGAATATAAAATGGCGCCTGCGGTCCAGCTCCTCAAAAAATTAAACATAGAGTGACCCGGCAATTCCGCTACTAGGTATATACCCAAAAGAAACAGAAACATACATCTACACAAAAACTTGTATTTGAATGTTCACAGCAGTACTACAGGCAGGAATAGAAACGACCCAAATGTCCATCAACTGATGAATGAAGAGATCAATGTAGTCTGTCCAAACAACAGAATAGTATTCAGCCACAACGGAAAAATGTACCAATACATACTACAACACAGATGAACCTTGAAAACATTATGCTAACTGGGAGAAGCCAGACACTGAAGGACATATATTCTAAGATTCCATTTACACACAATGTCCAGAATAGGCAAATCCATAGAGATAGAAAAGAGATTAATGGTTGCCTAAGGCTCGGGGGATGGGGTCATCGGGAGTGACCGTTAGTGGTATGGGCCTTCTTTTTGGGTTGTGACAAAAGCGTTATAAATTGATCGTAGCGATGGTTGCAACAACTCCATGAATATACAGAAAACCATCAAATTGTACACTTTAAATGGGTGAATTGTATGGTTATGTGAATCGTATCTCAACAAAGCCGCTACAAAAAAAACCAGGATATTTTGGATCAGTTGGTCTGCAATTAGGTTTAGATAACAAAATTGCCACTGGCTGGATGCTTAGATATGCCGGGCACTGCCCTTCCTGACTCTTCACACCCTTCAAAAGAAATACAAATAATTTTCCTCATTTTCTGGGTAGATCGACTGAGATTGAGAGCGATGCGACTTGCCCCCAAACTGTTGCCATTCATCTTTAGTCTACTTCAGCCTTTTGCACTGTCCTCATAGTGAAAAGTTAAAAACAACTTTAACATCTGCAGGAATATACAAAGCTGACACACACTGGTCTCCTTATTTTAGCCAGTGAACTGTTGTTCTCAATTTACGGTTGAAGAAACTGAGGCACGGGGAGAGTAAATGGCGTGGCTCGACATTACACAGCCAAAAAGTAGCAGAGATCTGTTCAGCCATCCCCCAATGCCCACGATACCCACTTGCCTTATCCATAAAATCCTCAGATGTTAATGTCCACAGCTTCAAGGCCATGGCAGAATGTACAAAACAAGCTACAAAAAGCAGGAATCGTATATTCCCATATTTTAAAAAATGAACATATACTCAACATACTCAACATAAATCTGATTATCATGCGGGGGGAAGACATTGGAACAATTTCTGTCTTCTACCTGTGTAAGTATTGAGTTTTCTTTAAATGGTATTAGTTGTGTCTTTTCAGTAGGAGGATGCGCTTTTAAAAAAAAATCATCAAGTTACTTAAAAGATATTTTTGTTCTGGGTCTCGGTTTGTAATTCGGCTTGATTTAAACTAACAAGCAGCGCACCTCCAAAGTCAGAAAATTTATGACAACTCGAAAACGACAAACGTGATTTAAATCGGCCCTGTGCGAAAAGAAACTGTAGTTGGGGAAATTTATGTCAAGTAAACGTTCTGCCGGGAGCCCAGAGGAGCGCAGGGAGCGGGTGAAGACGGCGCGGGACCGGCCACGTCCGACCGAAGGAGTGCGGAACTCTTCCGCCGGCCCCCAGCGGAGCGACCCGGGAGAGGAAACTTCCGGCGAGTACAGGACTTCCGTGCGGGGCAGCCGATTTGGTTAGTCCTAGGAGGACCGGAAGTCCGTCACCGCCGGCTCCCCGCCTCTTTCCGGAAGTGACGCACAGCGGGGTTGCCGGAAGAAGTGGCGAAGTTACTTTTGAGGGGACCCGAGAGGCGGCGCCGTGCCAGGGGATACAGAGGAGGAAGACGAGGAGCGGAGCAAAGGGACGGAGGCAGGTGCACCCGAGTGTGGGGAGACGCGGGCGAAGGCCCGGGCCGGGGCTTCCCGGAGTTCCCTGCGCTGCTCCGCTCAGCCTCGTCTCTCCTCCCTCTCCCTCCCCTCCATAGCTCGCGTCGCCCCCGGCTGTTTCCAGGGCAACGGGAGTGGGAGACCCCGCGAGAGACCGCCCACGAGACCCTCGCGCGCAGCCATGAGCCCCGCCCCCCACTGGTGTTCGGAGCGGGGCGGGACTTGGAGTGAGGTGCGGGGGCGGAGCCTGATATCAGGAGGAGTGGAGGCTCAGGAATATGGGAGAAGATGGGGCAGGAAGGATCTGGGGGGGTAGTATGGGAGGCAGGCAAGAGCTGGGAGGCGCAGAATGGGGAGGGGGAGTAGTGACAGAGGTGTCTGGAACCTGGAAGGGATCAGTTGGAAAGTTAGGGGAGCCAGACATAGCTGGGAGGAGAGGCAGGGTCTGACGAGAGGCGGAGTTTGCTGCTTTAATGATGGGACAGAGTAAGTGATTAGGTGGGGTGAAAATGGGAAAAGGAGTGAGGCAGGCAGGATTAGGCTGAAGAAGCAGTACCTGGAGAAACAGGTGGGCAGGACCTGGGCAGGCAGGCCTTAAGAATGAGGGGCAGGGCCTGGAGGAGGGCGGGGCTTAGGGGCTCGTCCTGGAGCTGAAGGGGCAGGTCTTGTTAGGAGTGGAGGCTGGGGAAAAAAGTTTTTAAAGAATTGGAGGGGCTGTGTAGACTGGCGGGGGCTGGGGGTCTGTGTGCAGTGAGGAAGGTTTGGGACTGGCCACGTCCTGAGACAGTTGGAGTCTGGGAGAGATGGAGAAGTTCTCCCCTCAAGACCTATGGCTGAGCTAACTGGAACCTGCCTGGCCTCACAAGGCTCAGTCACCCCTGTATTTTGCAGACTGCTCCGTGACCCCACCATGTCCACCCCCACCACGAGTTCCCAGGACACCCCCTTGCCCGGTGAGCAGTGCACCCCTTCTCAGCTCACTGCCCCATCACACAGTTGTCAGGAGAAACTCACTGTGCCTCCCTCTCCCAGGAAATGTACCCCCTCAGCCCAGCGCCCCCTCTTCTAAACCCGTGGTAAAGGAGGAGCGTCCTGAGCCGTGGCCTGGGGGTCCGGACCCTGATGTCCCAGGCGCCGATGGGGCTGGCTCAGCATGCAGCGTGGGTGAGCTGGGGCCCAGAGACATGGCCTGGGAGCTGGTATAGGGCTTGGGGGTGGGACCCAGGAGGGGACAGATCAGAAATGGCGATAGGAAGCTCCGGTTTCTTGTTGATTTTTTTCTTCCGTTCCTCTCTGGGGTTCACTGGCATCACACATCTTTTCCTGTGAATCGTCATCTTCCTGGGTCACCTTCAGTACGCTGGCCCTTTGCCTTCGCTGTCACGGGCCTGTCTCTCTGGCTGCCGTTTCTCTTTGTGGCTCTGTCTCTCATGGCTTCTGTCCACCCACCCCAGTCACCCCAGACCCAGCGGAGGAGCCAGAGCGCAAGCGAAAGAAGGGCCCGGCACCCAAGATGCTGGGCCACGAGCTGTGCCGCGTGTGCGGGGACAAGGCCTCCGGCTTCCACTACAACGTGCTCAGCTGTGAAGGCTGCAAGGGCTTCTTCCGGCGCAGCGTGGTCCGCGGCGGGGCCGGGCGCTACGCCTGCCGGGGCGGAGGGACATGCCAGATGGACGCCTTCATGCGGCGCAAGTGCCAGCAGTGCCGGCTGCGCAAGTGCAAGGAGGCCGGGATGAGGGAGCAGTGTGAGCGCCGCGGGGGGGAGAGTGCCAGCCCGCCCTGCCCGCCCCCGCCCGCCCCCGCTGAGCCCCGCGTGTCCCCGGCAGGCGTCCTCTCTGAAGAACAGATCCGGAAGAAGAAGATTCGGAAACAGCAGCAGCAGCAGCAGCAGCAGTCGCCACCCGTAGGACCAGTGGTGGGCAGCAGCTCGGCCTCTGGGCCCGGGGCCTCCCCCGGAGGGTCCGACGGGGGTGGCCAGGGCTCCGGGGACGGCGAGGGTGTCCAGCTAACAGCCGCGCAGGAACTGATGATCCAGCAGTTGGTGGCGGCCCAGTTACAGTGCAACAAACGCTCCTTCTCTGACCAGCCCAAAGTCACGGTACTGCCCCTCCTGCGACCTGGAGCCATGACGGGCCTGGCGTGGGGACGGAGGGGGCACGGAGGGCAGGGCCGTGGAGAGGACGGTCTTCCAGGCTTTGCCTTGGTGCCCCCGTGCCCTGGGCTTACCTGGGCTTACTAGAGGAGTCCTGACTAACCCCGCCCCCACCCCGTCCTAGCCTTGGCCCCTGGGCGCAGACCCCCAGTCCCGCGATGCCCGCCAGCAGCGTTTCGCCCACTTCACGGAGCTGGCCATCATCTCGGTCCAGGAGATTGTGGACTTCGCCAAGCAAGTGCCTGGCTTCCTGCAGCTGGGTCGCGAGGACCAGATCGCACTCCTGAAGGCCTCCACCATCGAGGTAATGGCCAGCCGCCCAGCCTCCGCTAGGCCCTTCCCTCCTGCCTGCGAGGAACCCCAGACGTGAGCCCCAGGATGGATGCTGGGAGCGTTGGGACGAGCAAGACTGCTCCAGTCCTTGCCCTCGTGGGCATGATGTTCTGCAGGGGCGTGTGGGGATACTAAACAGAATAGAGCCTCCCACCGGCCAAGGAGAGAAAGGAAATGGGCTGAGGCTGAGAATAATTGAGGATTGGGCTGGAGGAACACACTTTAGAGAATTTGCCCAAAACGTTATTCAGAGAAGTTGGCATTTGCACCGAAACAATGGTGACAAATCAAGATTGAGTGCCCAGTGTGTGGCAGGCTCCACTCCAAGTGCTGGGCACATGGCAGTGAACAGAACAGACAGAAAACCCTGCTCCTGGACCGTGTGACCGACTAGGGAGGCTGTCCTGAGTGGAGGGTGCTGGGCATGCTGAGGGTGCTGGGCATGAGGAGCGAGAGAACTTGGCGTGTCCAGTGTGCTGACTGCAGGCTGGTGTGGCTGCAAACGGGGGACAGAGGGGTGACGGAAAATCCCGGCACGATCAGGCCCCCCATTCAGGCCAGGAGAAGGGGCTAAAGGATCCTGGACTCCTCGAGCCCTTCTTCCCGTTCATTCCCCTCTCTGCTGCCGTTAGATCATGCTGCTGGAGACGGCCAGACGCTACAACCACGAGACAGAGTGCATCACTTTCCTGAAGGACTTCACCTACAGCAAGGACGACTTCCACCGTGCAGGTACAGCCACGCATGAGGCGGGTGAGAAAGGCGGGGGGGGGGGGGAGGCCTGCCGCCTGGCCGGGGAGGGGCTGCCGCCTGGGAGACCCCAACCCTCACTGACGCCTCAGCCCTGTCTGGGCCTCCGTTTCTTCACCTCCAGAGAAGGGCGAGAGTTGAGTTAGCCTCACAGCGAGTTACGAGCGCGTTTCTGAGCGCAGTGGGGGCAGTGCAGGATGGGGCGGGGGTGGCGTCCCTGCTCGTCCGTCGGGCGTCCTGGTGGGAATTAAGACACACTCTCCTCCTACACCCTGAGTGCGCCCAAGGGAGGCTGGGTCTCATTAGTCTGCTGGGAAGTGTACAACCTACCCAACCGTATGGGCCGTCCTTAATCTCTGCTGTCCAAGAATCTCTCAGCTGGGCTGTGACCTAGCCTTCTGGAGGTAGTGCAGACGAGCCTCAGTGGCTTTCTGGGCCTAGGGCTTCACCTAGGAAAAGGGAGATGGGAATAGCATTGCCCACCAAGGAACTGCCTGTGCAAAGGCCCTGAGGTGGAGAGAGCTAGACGATTTTAGGGAAATACACAGCAGCTGGAGCACAGAGTAAGGCTGGAGAAAAGGTCGGGGTCTCACCACTTCCCTGCATCCTCTGCCCCTGGAACAGCGTAGGCCTCAGTTGTCTCCCTAGGATGTTGCAGGGGTTCCTCGCTGGGCTCCCACCTCCACCCCTGCCCCAAAATCTGTTTACACAGCAGTCAGAAGGGTCCTGTGAACCCCCAGGCCAGCTCACAGCCCTCCTCTGTTCAGAACGCCCCACGGCGCCCGTCCCCCTGGGAGGGAGGCGTACCACGGGCCCTGCGGGGGCTGGCTCCATCTCTTCCCTCTCTGCCCCGTCTCCTGCCCTCGCCCCTCCATCACCCCTCTCCAGCCACGCTGGCCTCCCCCCTCTCACTTGAAGCCAGGGAATGTGCTCCGTCTTCAGAGCCTCTGTGTTTGCTGGGCCCTCTGCCCACAA
This sequence comes from Pteropus medius, assembly GCF_902729225.1. NCBI lineage: Eukaryota > Metazoa > Chordata > Mammalia > Chiroptera > Pteropodidae > Pteropus > Pteropus medius. The sequence continues at coordinate 240,677 of NW_024347852.1, read as the reverse complement.
CTAGAGCGACCGGCTCACCCTGTCTTGCCCAGTTCTTTTCCAGTTTTAACACTGATTGTCTCGTGGCTCAGAAAGCCACTGAGGCCTGGGCAGAACAGATGGTGGCACCCTACCCGGAACACTCACGTCCTCATAACTCGCTCCCTCCCCTTCTTCGGGCCCCTGCTCAAAGAGTACCCTACAGTGAGGCCTTCCTCCCGTGTCACCCTCCTGTGATCACCTTGTGTAAGACGCTGACGTGATTCTCAGCGGTCCCCGTTATCCTTCTGTGCGTTACCTTGATCTACAGAACTCGCCACTGTCTCAGAGGCTGGATAGGTTACTAACAGCGTTGCCTCTTACCTGTTCCCTCCGCTCCCCAATGTAAGTGTCTCAGAGCGTGGATTTTGTCTTGTAAACAGCCCTATCCTGGGCCTGGTACGTAATAGGTGCCCAATTAAGTTTTTTTTCTTTTTTTTTTTTTATTTCTTGTTTTTTCCCAGTGAAAGTTTGTTGAATGAATGAATGACTGAGTCACACTTGGGAATGAATTTGGGCTTTACCCTAGAGCAGTAGAAGCCCCCACAGGGGGTGACACCATATGACCTGTGCTTAACAGTCTTTCCTTCTCCTGGGGCGAGGTCCCAGGAAGCCAGGAGGAGGTGACGCTGGGGATGGGGATACTAGAAAATAAATAAGTGCCCGCGTGGGCAAGGTTTACGGCACATCCCGTGCCACCCACTCTCACAGGCAGCGGGAACAGGCGAACAGAAGTGACGAGCACTGTGACAGCTGCTGCTCTCACCTTACTGACAGCAAGCAGCGTCAGGGCCTGGGCCCGGCTCAGGCGGGCGAGCTTGTCACTCGGCCTCCTCCTCGCCCCGCCCCCCCGCAGGCTTGCAGGTGGAGTTCATCAACCCCATCTTCGAGTTCTCGCGGGCCATGCGGCGGCTGGGCCTGGACGACGCCGAGTACGCCCTCCTCATCGCCATCAACATCTTCTCGGCCGACCGGCCCAACGTGCAGGAGCCCAGCCGTGTGGAGGCGCTGCAGCAGCCCTACGTGGAGGCGCTGCTGTCCTACACCCGCATCAAGAGGCCCCAGGTAGCGGAGCCCGGCCCTAGGCCGAGCAGGTGCCATCCTGGGGCGGGGGGAGCAGCCTTGCGGACCCACACGCAGATGGGTCCTGCTTCCTCATCTGAACCTGGCTGTGCCTGACCCTCTCGCCCCAGCCCCCCCCACCCCCGGTACCCCTCTGAGCTCTGGCCCACGTCCTCCCAGCACACCCTGTCTTCAGGCCCCTGGCCCAGGCATGGGTGGGGGGGGTCCCCATGCTCTGGCCACCTGCTCCCTATGCTGGCTCTCCTGGTTCGGCCCGAGGACGGAGGCGCCCCTGTGGTCCAGGTCGGCTGCTCAGCGCCTCACAGGCCCGGCCTGGCTAGCGCCCACCTGCTTCCTGTGCCCGCAGGACCGGCTACGCTTCCCTCGAATGCTGATGAAGCTGGTGAGCCTGCGCACGCTGAGCTCGGTACACTCGGAGCAGGTCTTCGCCCTGCGGCTCCAGGACAAGAAGCTGCCGCCTCTGCTGTCTGAGATCTGGGATGTCCACGAGTGAGGGGCCCCACCCTCCGACAAACGGACACTGACACTCCTTCTTCCTCCTGGGGCGGGAAGGGGCTGGGCCTGGGGTCCCACCCTGTGGCTTGGAGCACAGACCCTGGCCCTGCCAGCCCTCAGCCCTCAGGATAAGCCCCCGTCGGGGTCCAGGAGGCTTCCTCCCTGCCCACCAAGTCTTCCTGGGAGGTGTAGGTGGGTCATAGGTCCCAACCTCTGACCTCCCTGAGCACTCTCAGCTGCCCTCCCCAGCCAGCTTACACTGAAGCCCACTGCGCGGTGCACCTTGCACAGGGGGAGGGGACGGCCCATGGCTCTCCCTGCAGCCTGAGAGACCACAGGCTCCCCCCTCCCTCTGCTCCTTTTATTTAATAAAATCTAAAAAAAAAAAAAGGACAAAAATAGGAAAATAAAATATGAATAGAAATCTGCTCTGAGCCAGAGTGAGTCTGAGATGGACAGGGGACGGGCTGCCAGGGTCCTTGTCGTCACTGGCTGGCGGGGGGGCCCAGGGTGGTGTGGCCAGGTGCTATGAGGGTCCGAGAGACGCCCCCGATGGCCTCAGGTCACCTCCCTGTACGAGGCGAGTTGGAGCCTGTGCATTCAAGGCAAGGAGAGTTTAAGTGGACGAGGGGACTGGGGTTTTGCTCAGTCAACAAATACTTGGCCGAAGCCGCTTGTGGGCTGGGCGCTGTGGCCATCCTGGGGACACAGATGTCGGGCATCTCATAAGTACGTCTGGAGCACTTTCTACGTGCCAAACATAGTTTTAAGCACTGGAAGCAGCAAAAGACTCTCCTGAGAGGTGGCTACCAATCAGGGCTAGCAGTGGGGTTTGGGTGGGGACAGCTAGAATGTAAGAGAATAGGGACTTTAACAGGAGTTATGTCCTAAACCATGAGAATCAGGGTCCTGGCCCCCAAGTTTAGGAAGGGCACGTGCTGGGTCTGGAAGGTAAAAGGTCCTGGAGTTCTCTTCCCCTTTGTCAGGCCCTTAGGGGACACTGAGGTGAGCCAGATGGACACTTGTGGTCCAGGGTGAACAATGGGACGTTGCTGGGAGCGATGGGCTGGGTACTGAAAAGTTTATTTTTTTAGGGTGGGAGAGGGGACGGCAGAAAGAGTGGTCAAAAGCGATAGCTCCATTCCAAGCAGTGTGCTCGCGCCCCACAGGCGTGCCCCCGCCCCATGCTGAGTCTAGCTGACAGATGGGGAGACAGGCCGTGAGCCTGGGACTTGAGCGCGCATCGCCCAGCCTCAGCAGGGAGGGCAGTCATCAGACCGCCGGAGGAAAGGTGCCGGTGCTCAGCTGGTCTCCGAGTGGCCTGGGGCCGGAGGCGGGCGGGGAAGCTGCGGATGCGCGCACCCGGGAGGACGGAGGCGCGGCGAGCCCCAGGGCTGCTGCGCGCGCAGCTCCCAGGAGGCCGCGCGGAGGCCGCAGGAGAGGGCGTGGCTTTGAGTCGCTTGCGTCAGTAGGGGGCGGGGTTTGTCGGGAAATTGTCCGCTGGGGGTCGAGGCCGCACCGCCCCCCGGTTGGAACGAGGGGGCGTGGCCCAGGCTGCGGGGCGTGGCCCAAGCTGCGGGGGGCGTGGCCCGCCCTGACTTGGGCGGGGGGCGTGGCCCGGCCCGACGCGCGGCGGCTCTGGACCTGCGCGCGCCGGAGTCAGGGGTCACGGCGGCGTAGGCTGTGGCGGGAAACGCTGTTTGAAGCGGGTGAGTAAAGGGAGACGGGGAATTGCGGGGGACTTGGCCTGGCGGGACTTGGCTCGGAGGAGCCAGGCGCGAGAAGGGTGTCGTGGGACGCGCGGGGCGTGGCGGCGGCGGGGACCCCCTTGGTTCGGGGGCGCGCGGGGTAGAGGCGGCGGCCAGCGGGCGGAGGCGGGGGCGCGCGGGAAGATGACCGGGGTGGTGCTGGGGGGGGTCCTTTGGCATGCAGGGGACGCAGGCGCTGGGGGACCGGTACCGAGGCGGGATCGGGGACGCACCCTGGAGGGTCTTCGGGGCCACCAGATCCCAGAGGCATTGAGGAACTGAATGGGGCACGTGGGGCGTGGTGTCATCCCTTATTCACTAAATGCTGTTCCTGGCACTGTACCAGAAGCGGGGACTACAGCCCGAATGAGACAGAGAAGGCCCCTGCCTCAGGAGAAGACAGCTAGTGGACAAGAAAGAAGTAATAACCGTACAGCAGTGTTTTTAGGCTGTGATAACATTTTCCCAAGTGAAGGCCTACGGGGTAGCCTGCTGCTTTGGCTGGGGTGATCAGGATCGCCTCTCTGGGGAAGTGACATTTGAGAGAGAAGTCAGCCATGTAAAGAAAAATCTGGGCAGGGGGACCATCAAGTGCAAAGGCCCTGGGGTAGGAAGGAGCTCAGCGTGTCTGTAGCTGGAGCAGAGGGAACAGGCTGGGGGAAGACAGTGGCGAGCAACCAGATCCTGTCGGGCTTCGTAAGCCTTAGTGTGGGGTTTGGCTCTTAGTCTGGATACAGAGCCAAGCGTCGTTTCGAGCATTAGAGAGCAACATGACCCCCCTGAGTTTTGAGAAACTCACCTGCTGAGTGAAGGCAGGATTTTAACAGGCGCTAGAGTGGAAGGGGGAACACCTGTTAAGAGGCTCAGCCTGCGGCGCTGGTGGAGAGAATCCATCAGGCGCAGGTCGTCTTCGGGGTTTGAGCCAGCAGGAAGTGGGGGTGTAGGGAAGAGGAGCCCGGGATGACTGGGGTTTGAGGTGTGAACGACAGGCGGGGTGGAGAGGGCTGAGGGAGAACGGGTTTAGGGGCGCCACTCTGAGGGCCGAGCTTAGATGGAGTGAGCGGGCAGCCGATGGCAGCGTCCCAGCTTTGTAGCCCCACCCGCTCCTGGAACCTGTTGTTGCCTCGTCTCTCCTCCTTCCCGCGTTCTCTCCTGTCCCTTAGAATGGTCCCTTCCCCACTCGGGCCCTTTGCCACGCCCTCTCTCCTCCCGTGAGGCTCTTTGCTCTGTTCAGTCCTACCATCAGCTGCTCTGTGGCAGGCCCTTTGCTGGGCACTGGGGTCCAGCGGTATTTCGGTTTGCTTGGGGAAGGACAGGAAGTCTCAGTCCACAGTGCTCTGAGCTATGCAGAGGCAACATTTGTCTTCGGGCCCCAAGAGAGGAAGCTGGGGGCTCAGGGGAGACTCACAGGGTTGGTGACAAGGAGAATCTAAACTGATATGACTTGAAGTAACTGGTGTTCTAGGCGCCGTGCTGGGGGTTCTGACCGGAACGAGGCCCTGACCCTGTTTTCGAGGCGCTCACAGCTTGAAGCCGTCCTGGCTCGGGGCGCACATGTGCAGCAAGGGGAGTAGCGCGTGGCACTGTGGGAGCCCGGGGTGGCGGGTCGGCCCGCAGGCGTCGAGCCAGAGCTGAGTGTCTGAGGCTGCAGAGGAGTTAGGTGGCCGAGGAAAAGGAGGCTTCATCCACCACACACCTCCCGAGGCCGGGTCCCTTGCTGGGCCCTGCCGGTGACGCCGAGAGGTGTCAGACCCTGCCTTCGAGGAGTCCCCATCTGCTGAGGGAGTCAGACACAGGCACCGATGATCCCCGGCTTTGACAGGCCTCAGCCAGCAGGTGACATTTGATGAACGATCTGACGGAGGGGAGAGAGGAAGCTGTAGAGGCATCTGGGGAGGGGCATTTTGCAGGACAGAGGGAACGGCCTGTGCAAAGGTCCTGAGGCAGGACTGGGCTGCGTGTGTTTAGGGAACAGCGGGCAGGCGAGTGGCTGGAGCCGAGTGAGCAGCAGGGAGAGGGTGGGAGGCGACATCCAGAGGTCTTGTGGGCCACGACAGAGACTTAGCTTTATCTCAGCATGATACAGGACCCAGGAAAACACCAAGCAGAAGAGGGACCGGGCCGGGAGCCGGGTGGGGGCTGAGCAGCCGTGGGGCTCGGGTCTGTTGGAAGGCAGGCGGGATGTGCAGGTGCAGCGAGCCTGACGTCTGAGTCGGAGACAGAAGTTGCAGTGACTCCACCGTTTACTGATTTGGGGGAGGCCGTGGGGGTGCAGGAGCAGGTTTGGGGGGAGATCAGGAGCCCGGCTTTGGCATTTGAGGTGCCTCAAGAGGCATCCTCACACAGTGGCAGCCGGAGCCGGCAACCCGCAGCCCAGGGAGAGGTCAGGGCCAGAGACGCAGAGGCAGGCGCGATCAGCATAGAGATGGCGTTCGGAGCCGCGAGACTGGCCAAGGGAGTGAAGGTCGCAGAGCAGCCGCGCCTGGCGCAGAGCGGGCACTCACCGTCACGTGACTGCCGCAGGTGCTGGCCGGTGTCTGCCATGAAGGGTGGAGACGGGGAGAGGGCACCACGTGTGCCAGGACCGCTGAGGGGGACCCACAGGGGCCTCCTTCCTTCTGATGCTGCCTCGGCCGCCTGCATTGAGGACGGTGCCCGGGGTGGGCACCTAGCAAAGGAACCTAGATTTTGCTCCCGGTGACACCTTCCCTCCCGCCTCTCCCCGCTGGCCACAGCCCGTTGGCCCCGCCGGGCCTCCCTCTGCTGGGGCCGGTCTGACTTCACCTCTGGGCTCCTGTGAGCCCCTCAGCTTCTTAGGCTCCACGTTGTTAGATACATTTTTTTTTTTCATGCAAAGAATAACACGAAGCACAGGGTTCTGCACCTCGCTCTCTCTGCCTCAACGACTTCGAGAGCCGTTCGTGTCAGTCAGTACGTAGGGCCCTTCCTCGTTCCTTCATCCCATGAGCGGAATCAGTGCGATTTATTTAAACAGTCCCCATGGGAGGGCATCGAGGTTTCCAGCCTTTTGCGATCGCAGACAACGCCGCCGGAAACCACCTTGCGAGGGCGGCTTTTCATCGCGTGCAGCACGTCTGAGGCGGGAACCCCTGGATGCGGGACCGCGGCCTCCCCGCTTCTGTGTCTTAACTGACGTCGAGTTCGCGTGGAGTGAAGCGCACAGCCCCGGGTGCACAGCACGTTCCCGTCCGCCCAGAAGCTTCCCCCGCGCCCCTCGCTTCCCCGTTCCCGCCCCTCACCCAGTGTGGACTCCGGCCTGTCACCCACGTTTGGGGTGCGTGCACTCGGGAGCGGGGAGGGGAAGGGGCTGGAGGCCCCGCTTCCTTTTGAGGCCGTCCTGGAAGTCGCACACCGTACGGTCACCCCGGTTCCGTGCGGGATCCCAGTGCTCTGACCACCTCCAGCGGTGTACTCTGGGAATTGTGGTCCGGAGTTGGGCTGCCTGGGGCGGCTCCAAGCCCCAGCAGGGGTCTGTCGCAAGAAAGGGCAAAGGAGAGACCAGATGTGGGCGATAGTTACGGGGTACAGAGGTGTCCCCCTGGACCGGAGACAGCCGACCTGTCCCCTCCGCATCCTCCCTCCCGGCTGGGTCTGGGGTCTGTTCCAGGTCCCCACAACCCCCTGTCCCAGCCCGATGCTGGGAGACCCGTGCCATTTTAAAATTCCTTTTCCTTTTTTAATCATTTCGAAGTTACCGGAAGATTGAAAGAATAAGAGCAGAACGAAGAAGCTGTGTACCCTTCACCCGGATCCCCCCGTTTTCACATTTTATCCCGTATTTATGGGTCGCATGTGCACATTCCAACTTATTTTCAGAATGGCCTGCATGCGCCGTGCCTGTCTCTCGACCCCCGAGCACCTGAGTGCGCTTCTTCAGGACATTCTCATACCGAACCTCACCGAGGCCACCGACTCACACCGGCTTGACCGGCCACGGTCCCTTGTCTCATCTGCCAGAGGCCGCGTGCCTCTCCGTCACTGTGGAAACGCACCCCCCCAGTAACTCTTTACAGGCGCCAATTAAGAAAACACGTACCCACGGCTAAAGGACGGTCTCTGTTTAGTTTTTGTTTTGTTTGCCACATCGAATCCTGGATTGGGAGGGGCTCACCGTAAAGGGCGTTTTGGGGACAATTGGAGAAATCGGAAACTGGATTCTTCGTGTCATTAGCGAGTCGGTGTTAAGCGTTCTGAGCGTCGACCGTGCTTATTTAAGAGCGTGTCCTTGTTCTTCAGAGTCTCTGCAGTTAACGCCCAAACGGTGCAGGAAGATACGTAATGCGGTGTCTGCGCGTCACACGTGGGTAGCGGCAGCGACAGCAGAGGCGGCGCTGCATTGTCGCCGGGGAATCTGGGTGAAGGGCGCACATTCCAAAGAGAAAGGGCTTTTGCCTGTGCTTCGTTTTCAAGTGCGATGGGAAGCCTCCGGAGTGTTTTGAGCTGGGGAGGGACCGGGTCAGATTTGCGTTGTGGCACAGTGATGGCCTGACGGAGGTGATTCCCAGCTGCTTTTCGAATGAAGGCCTGGGGTGATGGGGTGACGGACAGGTAGACAGGGCACTGAGGACAGAGGTTTCTGGGGAAGAAGCAAGGTGAGAAGGACCGGGTCTCTGACGGGGGGACGGAGGGCGGGGCAGGTGACAAGGGGCGCATAAACGGGGTGAAGGCTCTGGAGGGCCTGAGCGCTGCGTGGGAAGGGCTGGGCTGAGGCGGGGAGCGGGATGGAATTGTATTAGCTGCTGGTCGTCGGGGGTCTGGGATGTGCCGGCACCCCACACCTGCGGGCGGGCTGCCTTCCCAGGCACTCGGGAGCATTAAAAGGCTCACAGTCACGGTGGGTGCACAGGAGGCCGCGGAGGAGACAGGAACCCTCACCCGGCCCTGACTTATGCAGCAGGATGGACGGCAAGCGGCGGGCGGGCCCTGGGCCCGGGGTGCCCCCGAAGCGGGCCCGCGGGGGCCTCTGGGACGAGGATGACGTACTCCGGCCATCCCAGTTTGAGGAGGAGCTGGCGCTGATGGAGGAGATGGAGGCGGAGCACAGGCTGCAGGAGCGGGAGGAGGAGGGGCTGCAGCCGGGCCTGGAGGGGGCCGCGGACGGTAAGGCCTAAAGCGGGGACCCCGTGCTCCCACCCATCATGCCTCTGAGCCCAGGGCCACAGAGCTGCCTCGTAACCTTTGACTCCATGCCAGCCTGCCACCTTCGTGGCTTACCTTCTCTGCTGACCTTGACCTCTGACCCTGCACTCTCCAGAGTTTTCAGCCTCATCCAGACCACCACCCCCACCTGTCGGATGCCACCTGAGGGGCTGTGGGCTCGGCCGGGAGGGTGGTTAACTTACATCCGAGGGAGGACCACGAGTCCACGTGGCCCCACTTCCCTCCCCCGCCCAGGGCAGTTCTCCCCGACAGCCATAGATGCCCGCTGGCTTCGGCCTGCCCCGCCCCCCCTGGATCCCCAGACAGAGCCTCTCATCTTCCAGCAGCTGGAGATCGACCACTATGTGGGTGAGTTTGGGGGACAGGCCCGGTGGGTGGCAGGAGGGACCCGGGGTCTCAGGGTGGAGGCCCGGCCAGGTCAGCCCCTCTGGCTCTGGGGAGGGGATTGTCACAGGCAGCCTCCGCCCAGGTGCCCAGGCCGTGAGAGCGGAGGGCCAGGGTTGGAACGCCCAGGTGGGCATTGCAGAATCTGGCGAGCGGGTCAGGGTGCAGGTGCCAGGGGCTGGGGTGGCAGGGCGTGCGATTGCAAAGAGGCAGCTGGAGGGAGCGGTTTCGAGTGACAGCACAGTCTCGTGTCCGGATTCTAGTGGTGGTTACGTGAAGCTCTCCGTGCATCGAAGCTCGTGGCACCCCACGCTGCGAGTCAATTTTACTTCTTAAGAGAATAGATGT
>NW_024347852.1:221594-231055 GCF_902729225.1 Pteropus medius | reverse complement strand
GTGGGGACAGAGGAGTGGAGATGAGGCGGAGTGAACAAGGAAGGCCGTGCGGGTGGAAGCCCCCCACGTGACAGGAGCGGGGGACTGCGTTCCGGGCCGGGAAGGGCTGGGCGGGCAGCGTTCGCGGACTCATGGGCAACGCCCGCCTCACCCCGTGACGCCCAGGCCTAGCGCGGCCCCTGGCCGGGGCACCCCCGCCGTCCAACCACTCCGTGCCCGTGCTCCGTGCCTTCGGGGTCACCGACGAGGGCGTCTCTGTCTGCTGCCACATCCATGGCTTTGCACCCTATTTCTACACCCCGGCGCCCCCTGGTGAGTGGCCCAGACCCGCAAGAACCCTCTCCCCGGCCACCTGTGGTCCCTGCACTTCTGACCGGCGCCCCCAACCTCAGGTTTTGGGCCTGAGCACCTGAGTGGCCTGCAGCAGGAGCTAAACACGGCCATCAGCCGGGACCATCGCGGGGGGAAGGAGCTCACGGGGCCGGCCGTGCTGGCCGTGGAGCTGTGCTCCCGGGAGAGTGAGTGCCCCCGGGACCAAGGGGTGGGGGTCCCTGCCCCCCAGACCAAGCGGGAGGCGGTCCCTGTCTCTGGGACCGAGCGGGTGGGGGTCTCTGAACCTGGGACCAGGGGGTGGGGTACCTGTGGGCCGGCGCCAGCCTCCTCTGCCACAGGCATGTTCGGGTACCACGGGCACGGCCCCTCCCCGTTCCTGCGCATCACCCTGGCTCTGCCCCGCCTCGTGGCCCCCGCCCGCCGCCTCCTGGAGCAGGGCGTCCGCGTGGTGGGCCTGGGCACCCCCAGCTTCGCACCCTACGAGGCCAACGTGGACTTCGAGATCCGGTACGGCCCCGTCTGACGTCTCTGCCCCCCACCCCTCACCCCCCTTCCCTCCGTCAGCCCCCCCCACTGACCATCCCCCTCCAGGTTCATGGTGGACGCGGACATCGTGGGCTGCAACTGGCTGGAACTCCCAGCTGGGAAATACGTGCTGAGGCCAGAGGGGAAGGTGCGCGGCCCCCAGGGGTGCAGGGCAGGGGGCTGGGACCCTGCAGCCGCTGACCCTGTCTCCCCCATAGACCACGCTGTGTCAGCTGGAGGTGGACGTGCTGTGGTCAGACGTGGTCAGTCACCCGCCGGAGGGGCAGTGGCAGCGAATCGCGCCTCTGCGCGTGCTCAGCTTTGACATCGAGTGCGCTGGCCGCAAGGGTCCGTCCCCGGCCCGGGCTGCCCCCTTCCCCTTTCCCACGTCGGCAACAGGCGTGTCTGGCCCTGCGGCCCCTGGCCCCTGTGTGTCCTGGGCTCACTCGGGGGGAGGGAGTGAACACGCGAGTGGGCGGGTCACTGTAGGACGCGGCGGCGGTGGAGTGACAAGCAGCTGCAGACGGGGGCAGGGGACAGCGTGACAGGGAGGGAGACAGCGTGACAGGGTCTGCGGCAGTGGACAGGCTGGGGGAGCAGGGGCCGGCGCCTCACCAGATGCCCTGTGTGCCCACCCCCGGCAGGCATCTTCCCCGAGCCAGAGCAGGACCCTGTGATCCAGATCTGCTCCCTGGGGCTGCGCTGGGGTGAGCAGGAGCCCTTCCTGCGCCTGGCCCTCACCCTGCGGTCCTGCGCCCCCATCCTGGGCGCCCAGGTGCAGAGCTACGAGCGGGAGGAGGAGCTGCTGCAGGTGGCTGTCGTTCCGTGGTCCCCGCGTTCCACGGCACCCTGCCCCGGTCTGCACACCCCCGGTGCAGGACCCATTTCCGGGCTCTCCCCAGCATGGTCCCCGGATCCTGAGACCCGTGTCCCTGGGCTCAGTCAGGTCCCTCCGCGTTGAGGGCTTCGCGCTTCCCCTCCGGGCTCTGTGTCATTTCCAGAAGCATCTGCCTGACCATTCTCCCGCGGGTGGGAGGGCTCTGAGGCTGCTCTGGGGGACTTCTGGAGCATTCCAGGCAGGGGCGACCAGGACAATAGGCAGAGTGACCCTGTGTACTCCCCACTCTAGGCCTGGTCAACCTTCATCCGCACCATGGACCCCGACATCATCACCGGCTACAACATCCAGAACTTCGACCTCCCGTACCTCCTCTCCCGGGCCCAGATCCTCAAGGTAGGGCAGGCTGCAGGCAGGGCATCACGCCACCCCCACCCAGGGGCTCTGTCCGCTCAGTGGTCCGCCTGGCTCTGTGTGCCTGTAGCCTGCGGCCCAAGAGGTATCCCCAGAACCCCGCTTTACCCCATCCCATCCTGCTCAGAGTCCAAAAAGCAAATGTGGCATTTGCAGAGGCGAGGGCATCGTGGTGAAGAGGCTCGTGCGCCGGGAGCGCAGAGTGACGCGTGCACGGCCTGGGGTCATGGGCTTTAAAACACGTCAGCAAAAATTAGGGAAAGCGCTACGGCCACGCCCCCCGGAACACGCCTGATCCCGTCTGGTCTCGGCAACTAAGCAGAGTCGGGCCTGCTTAGTACTTGGATGGGAGACCATCTGGGAAGACCGGGTACTATAGAGGGGGAAAAATAGGGAAAGGGGATTCTTTGAAGTAGGTGTGAAAACCTCGGTGCTTGTTGAACCTGGACGTACAGGGTGTACGCGGTGGCTGCTCCCTGGGGCTGGCATGACGACGTGCCCCCCATGCCCTGTCTCAGCCTGAGATCAAGGTCACCCATGGTCAGCTCCTTCTGAGGCCTCTCCTAGCTTCTGGTGGCCTCGGACGTCCCTGGTCCTTGCCCCTGCCGCGTCCTCCTCTGGGCCTGCCTCTGCTCAGTGTCCCCTTGTTCTAAGGACACAGCAACAGTGGGTAAGGCCCACCCTGTGGCCTCCGTCACCTGCAAAGACCCCGAGAACCGCATTCTAAGGTTTGGAGGTGGCTTAGGCTTTCAGCATCTTTTGGGGGGACACAATTCAACTCATAACAGGGGATATGTTGTATTATTTTCTCCTTTTCTATATGTGTGGGTAATTTCGTAATGAGGAAAGAAAGCCATACTTCGGTCCCCAGCAGCAGCAGAGCGAGTCACCCTCAGCCAGCCATTCACACTCTGGCTGCTGGATCCTCCTACATCACCTTTCCAACACAGACCCCTCTCCTGACCCCAGATGCAGCCCTCTGCACTGCCACCCCACCGTGCACCCACCAGCTCCCCGAGTTCAGCAGCGTCCTGTTTGGGAGCAGCCTTACAGCTGCTGGGTGCCATCCTTGTCCCTTCCCCGTAGTGGTCCGACCCCTGACTGCCGGCCCAGCCTCCTGTCCCTCCCCTGCAGTCCACGGCCACCCAGCCCCAGAGGGCCTTTGCACCGGAGCCGCCCGGCCCCGGCCCCGCGCCCGGCAGCAGTGCCTCGTCGGAGGGGCATTCGTGGGTGGTCTGGCCTCCGTTCCTCTGGTGCAGGCCTGGGCTGCAGGCCGGGGCCGCCCGTCCCTCCCGGCAGCTGCCGTGTGCTGTGCCCCCAGGTGCAGGGTTTCCCCTTCCTGGGCCGCGTGGCTGGCCTCCGTTCCACCATCCGAGACTCGTCCTTCCAATCGAAGCAGACCGGCCGGCGGGACACCAAGGTGGTCAGCATGGTGGGCCGGGTGCAGATGGACATGCTGCAGGTACTATGGGTGAGGCGCGGGGGGGGGTGCTGTCCTCTGGGGCCGCTGCCCGGTTGCCCGAGGCCCACCTACCCCACACTTGCCCGCCCCAGGTGCTGCTGCGGGAGCACAAGCTCCGCTCCTACACGCTCAACGCCGTGAGCTTCCACTTCCTGGGCGAGCAGAAGGAGGACGTGCAGCACAGCATCATCACCGACCTGCAGGTGCCCCCGCCCGCCACCTGTGACGCCACCCCCTGCCCTCCTCACCTGAGGCTCCGCCTCCGCCTGTGCTCCTGTCCTTCGCCTTAACCCCCGCCCCCGACCTCCGACCTCCGACCTCGGCCTGCAGTCATGGCTCCTGTTCCTGCCTGCGCGGGTGGCCTTCGGCACCATGACCTTGGTTCTGTTCACCTGCCCCGTCTCATCCGCACCAGCCCTCACACTGCTCCCTGCCCCCTCACACTGGCCCTCGCCTTTACCTGGGTTCGGCGCTGTTCTCCCCTGCCTCCTGACACCACGGCAGTTCCCCGGGTCCCCAGAACGGGCACGAGAACACTGACTGCTGGCCAGCCACTGCAGTACTGCCTCAAGGAGCAGGCACTGCCGCCAGCGGCTGCTGGAGCTGCCTTTGAAAGGAATCCATGGAGATGCGATGCTGTCACGGCGCGCGCAGCCTCGCCACCTGTCGCCTCATGCCAGCAGGTCAAGGTCGTGTCCCAGCTGCTGCGGCAGGTCAGCGGGCAGAGCGCAGGGCGGCCTCCTCTCCTCCCCGCCCTTCCCAGCGTGGGGCAGCCCTGACCGTGCGCACCCTCTGCTCCCCACCTCCCCCAGGCCATGCGCGAGGGGCTGCTCATGCCCGTGGTGAAGACGGAGGGTGGTGAGGACTACACGGGAGCCACGGTCATCGAGCCGCTCAAAGGGTGAGGCCCCCGGCCGGGCGGCCTGGGGGGGGCGGCACGGGGGCTCGGGCCCTGACTCCTTGGGCCCCCCCAGGTACTACGACGTCCCCATCGCCACCCTTGACTTTTCCTCGCTGTACCCGTCCATCATGATGGCCCACAACCTGTGCTACACCACGCTCCTGCGGCCCGGGACCGCCCAGAAACTGGGGTACGGCCCTTCTTCCTCCTGGTGGGGCTGGGGACCTGGACATAGCGGGGAAGGGGAGACGCGAGACGCGGGGGTAGGCGGGGAGGCCGGCCGTCACCCCCGCCGTCCTCTGACGCAGCCTGACGGAGGACCAGTTCATCAGGACGCCCACCGGGGACGAGTTCGTGAAGACGGGGGTGCGGAAGGGGCTGCTGCCCCAGATCCTGGAGAACCTGCTCAGCGCCCGCAAGAGGTGGGTGCCAGGCCCGCCCTGCCGCCCAGCAGACGCTCCCCGCAGCCCCTGTTCTGCGGGTCACCCCAGTGCCGGGCCCGCCCTGCCGCCCAGCGTAGGCCCCCCTGCAACCTATCCTGCAGGTCACCCCATGGCCACGCTTCCCTGCAACTGGGTGTGAATGAGAGCGAGACCCCCTCCCCACCACGGGCCAGACGCCCCTGGGCGACGCCGAGGCACGTAGCCCCGACCGGTGCCCAGGCCTGTCTCCCCGGGACCTGTGACGCCACCTGCATGGCTTGTGCCCCCTTCCTCCAGGGCCAAGGCCGAGCTGGCCAGGGAGACAGACCCCCTGCGGAGGCAGGTCCTGGACGGGCGGCAGCTGGCGCTGAAAGTCAGCGCCAACTCCGTGTATGGCTTCACCGGCGCCCAGGTGGGCAAGCTGCCGTGCCTGGAGATCTCGCAGGTAAGTACTCCGTCCTCACTGCACACCCACTCTGGGAGAGCCAGGGCCACAGCGGCCATCAGGGCCCAGGTTGCCCCTCAGAGTGGGGACGCTGGGGTGACAGATTCGTTCAACTGTCAGTACACCGTCACTGAGCATCCGTGGGTCGGCCTTATTCCCTGTGGGTCCAGCAGGTGACAAAGTGGCCGAGAGTCCCCCCTTCGTGCGGGCTCTGACGGTGGCAGCAGTCGTAAGCAGACGAGGGGCAGCCATGGTTCCTCACGCTTCCCTGCTCCACAGCCACCCTGACAGCTCCCCGCCTAGCCTGGTGCCCAGCCTGGTCCCTGGGAGGGCGGGAGCGGAGGGCGAGTCCCTCCCTCCTCTTGATGGGAGGGCAGGGCCAGTCTGCTCGGGGCTGGACGGGGCCTGGCGTCTCCCAGCGGCACAGTCAGGCTCTGGCACTTGATTTGCTGTGTGTCCTCGGTCTCCATCGGAGCAAGTGTGAGGGCCCCGGTCAGTACGCACAGCCCGCGCCCCGCTGCCTCCCCCCGCAGCGGTGTCCTCGGCCTGTCCAGCGGACCCACAGTGAGACCGCGAGGGGCTGCGGTCTTGCCCGCTGCGAGCGGCACCCCAGCTCACGGCCCAGCAGAGCCTTAGAAAGCTGTTCCCGTCTGGTCTCTCTGTGCCTCAGTCCCGGCACGCCCCAGACGTGGTTCCCTCCCCTTGGGCACCGTGCCAGTCGTCATGTGCCCCTTGGCGAAAGGCTTGGAAGACCTGCCAGCGAGAGGGCCTTGTGTACACACACACCCCCTGCAGTTCAAGGGGGCCCCTTAGTCCAGGGGTTCCCAACCCCCGGGCCGCAACCGGTACTGGTCCGTGGCCTGTCAGGAACCAGGCCGCATGGCAGGAGGTGAGCGGCGGGTGAGCGAGCGAAGCTTCATCTGCGTTTGCAGCCGCTCCCCAGCGCCAGTGTCACCGCCTCAGTTCCGCCTCAGATCCTCAGGCTTTAGAGTCTCGTAGGAGCGTAGGTCCCTGGTGCCGAAAAGGTTGGGGACCACTGATCTAGACCATCTTCAGACCCAGCAATTTGTTAGAAGGACTCAGAACTCAGAAAAGCCATTGTACTCCTGGTTATGATTTAATACAGTGAAAGGGAAGAGATTAAATCAGCCAGGGGAAGAGGCGGGAGCCCCAGACCAGGAGAGACCGACACTGGCTTCTGTCGCCTGTCCTCGTGGACCTGTGCGTCCCGTGCCTGTTCCTCCCGGCACAGGACAGCACACACCAGGGAAGCTCACCGAGCCTCCGTGTCCAGGGTTTTTTGGAGGTCAGTCACATAGGCCTGGCCGACCACGGCCACCACCGTGTGGCTGACCTTGGCCTCTAGCCCTGGTAGAGGTCAGTCTGACACCGTGTGGCCCCAGGCGCCAGGTGAAAAACATACTTGTCGGGCAGGACGTCCCCAGAGCTTAGCGGTCCCCTCCCAGGGCCAGCCAGGAGCCAAGCCTCCCTTTGGGCAAAGTGAACCCCTTGCTGGATGCCCGTACTCACTGGCCTTTCATAGTCCCTGGGGGCCTCCCCTGGCCTCTTCAAGGGGAAGAAGTTGACGTTTGGCCATCAGGCCCCAGCTCCTGAGCAAGGCCAGGTGGAAGCTGTGGCTTTGCTCCCTGGGGGCCTCCCTCGTGGGGCTGCCGCCTCTGGCCCCGTCCCCTCTGGGCCTCTTCCCTGTGTCCCTGTGGTGTCTGTGTCTTCGCCTGTCATTTCTGTCTCAAGCTCAGGGAGGCAGGGGCATGGAATAATTTTTAAATGCTGAGTTATTCTAGAGAAATAAAATGCAGCACAGAGCAGGTAGACCGCAGCGGAGGCGGGTAGTGGGGGGTGTGGCCTAAGCAGCAGCTACACTAACTAAGTAGTCTAAAGGCTCTGGTTAAAAGACAGGTCTTCTGACTGCATTCAAACCACAGCTGAGGAGCGACACCCATCTCCCCCTGACTGTGCCCCTCAGGCCAACCCCATTCCTTATTTGTCAAGTGACACTTGGAAAGGACTGATTGGGGGGGGGCAGCCCCCGTCCCAGGGGCATTTGGAGGTGTAGGGTTAGGAAGTGGTACTGCAGGCTTTCAGGGAGGGGCCGTGAATGTCTGTGGTCTTGCATCACAGAGCTGCTCGGATGTCCCCAGATGTCACGGCAGCTTGGTGGAGAGAAACGGCCCATGGCCTCTCCTGGCTCTGGCCTTTGCAACTCTCATTTGATGTGGTCAGGTCGTCCTGTGCCCAGAGCTCTGGGTCAGGGGCCCCTTCTTTGCATCCGTTAAGGAGCAGCTCAATAGCCCGATTTGCAGACTTGGAACCGGAGGCCCAAAGGGACAGAGTGGCTCAACGCAGCCCACACCTTCGGGAAGGGTCGAAGTGGGACCGCGAGCCTGCGTGCACGGCACACCGCCCCTGGGCCCTACCCGCTTGGTTCCCCCCACAGAGCGTCACTGGCTTCGGGCGCCAGATGATCGAGAAAACGAAGCAGCTGGTGGAGTCCAAGTACACGATGGAGAGCGGCTACAGCGCCAACGCCAAGGTCAGGGGCCGCCCTGCCCACCGCCCAGGACGGGCCTGGAGCCGCGCCTGGCGGGCGGGTATGGGGACCACCTGGTCTCACTCCCCCACCCCCCACCCCCCACCCCAGGTGGTGTACGGCGACACCGACTCTGTCATGTGCCGGTTTGGTGTCTCCTCTGTGGCTGAGGCGATGGCTCTAGGGCGCGAGGCTGCGGACTGGGTGTCCGGCCACTTCCCCTCACCCATCCGGCTCGAGTTTGAGAAGGTGAGTGCCCACCGGGGCTCAGCATGGGCAGGTGTGTGTCTTGCCAGTTTCAGGGGGCCCCTCGTTCCCAAGGTGCCTGCAAAGCTGACGAATGCATTCGCATGGGGTCTCTATTTTGGGGTGCCCTGAGAAGGGTCCTCTGGGCGTCCCATTCATTGGGGTCGTTAGCCCCGGTTTCTGGTTTCTCCTGAGTCTGGGGCCTTGTTTGCGAAACCTCCGCAGCTGGGCCTTTGTACACAGCGCGGGGACCGTGTTTCGACAGCCCCGATGGTCTTGGAGCGTCCCTGGTTTGGGGGTTCCCGGTACCTGTCGGGCGTGGGGGCCGCCTTGGGCAGCGAGGACCCCAACGGGCGAGTCCTGGCCTGGGGCACCGTTGTCCAGTGCCCCCCGTCTTCGGTGTGCAGCAGGCCGGCTCGGCAACGCCCACAGCAGACTTCGTCCCCAGGATGCGAATCGCGGCCAAGCTGTGGGGCGCCCCTGCTCGATTCACGGCCTCCCAGTTTGGAGGGGCCCTACTCCCCCTGGCCCTGAGCCTTAGTCTTCTCTTTGGGGGGTGCCCCTCGAATCCCCTGTCTGCCTCAGCTCTGCCCCAGGCCCAGACACGGGGCTCTCCGGGCTTCACCCCAGTATCTGGATCTCCAGACCTGTCTCTAGGTGTGCCCCAGTCTCTGTTTCAGATATGGGGGATCCCTGGAATGCAGAGGATGTTCCCGGGCTCAGACCCCGGGGTCTCAGGGTCCGTCCCCCCCAGGTGTCCCAGCCCCACATCACGGAGACCGTGTCCGTCCCATTTCTGGGGGCTCGTCTCGGGACTGGGGGCCGGGCCGTCCAGTTCCTGGGGTCTCAGCGCCGGCCCCCACCCCAGGTCTACTTCCCCTACCTGCTGATCAGTAAGAAGCGCTATGCGGGGCTGCTCTTCTCCTCACGGCCGGACGCCCACGACCGCATGGACTGCAAGGGCCTGGAGGCCGTGCGCAGGGACAACTGCCCCCTGGTGGCCAACCTTGTCACTGCCTCTCTGCGCCGCCTGCTCATCGATAGGTATGTGGGGCGCTCCGTCCAGACCAGGAGGCCAGGCCGGGCCCCTCCCTCAGACCCAGAAGCCCCGGCCTCCTCCCGTGGGGACACAGGTGTCAAGGCAGCTCGCCCTCAGTGGGGAGTGGTGGAAAGTGTGGAGTTAGACAGCTGTGGGCTGAGGCCAGCCTCTGCCATCCTGCAGCCGGTGGCTGCCCCTCCCCTCCCCTCCCCACCTCGGGTCTCAGCCCCCAAGCTGATCCTGGTCCCCCAGCCGTGGGGCAATGGAGGTACCAGCCCGGCCCCCAGC
>NW_024347852.1:220862-221234 GCF_902729225.1 Pteropus medius | reverse complement strand
TACGTGATCATCGGAGCCGCCAAGGGCGTGGCCGCCTACATGAAGTCTGAGGTCAGGCCCACCTGGCCGCCCCGGCCGCCCGCTCTCACTTCTGCTTTCCGAGCCCAGGGGGAGGGTGTTTCCCGATTCGCCCCGAGAGGCCCCGACAGCTGCCCCCGGTGCGCCCAGGAGTTGGCTCCATGGCACTCTGCTCCCAGGCCGGCCGGCATCCTGTGGAGGGTACCCCGCCTCCCCTGTCCATCCGACCCCTCCCTCACGCCCCGTGGGGCGCGGCCTCCCCCTGTCCATCCGACCCCTCCCTCACGCCCCATGGGGCGCGGCCTCGCTGTGCCCCCGGAGCCTCTGCCCCGTCTCCCGGTCCTTGTTCTCCCG
>NW_024347852.1:214428-217722 GCF_902729225.1 Pteropus medius | reverse complement strand
CCTGTCCCATGGGGGAGTGGGGGCGCGTGTGGTGGGGCTGGTCTCACACACTAACACGCAGCAGATGGGCTGCGGTGGTCACAGCTGCGGCCCCCTTCCCCCCGCCGGCTCGCGGTGGCCTGACATGCCCCTGCGTCTCTCTCCCTCCAGGCTCGAGGGGCCGCACTTCAGCTGCCTGGTGAGTGGGGGCCCCGGGCACCAGACAGGGGTGGGGGCGCCCGCGTGGCCTACTGGGACCTCCCCGCCTCCAGCCCAGTGTCCGCCACCAGCTCCCGCAGGCCCAGGCTCTGGGCCCCCTTTCCCGGAGCGGGGAGGCCTTCGTGCCCTCGACTTCCTGTCGCTTGCTCTCGTCTCCGCAAATCTATTCACGCCTTTTCCTTCTCTCTGCCTTTTTTCCTGCGTTCAAGTTTTTAACCTGTAATACAGCAGACGCACGGCACACTACACCGGACACCCACAGCACAGTCAGAAACGACACCTCACTCATGGCCTGGAAGAGCACTCGCTTCGGCCACCCCTCCCTCAGCTCATCCCCGCCCTCCTCCAACGGGGACGAGTTTTGCTTTTCCTAAAAAATCGAGGTGTCACTCACGGGTCGGTAAAGTGACACGCATCCGCGTGCAGCTGAACGAGGGTCTTAGCAATCATGCACACACCTGTGTGGCCGTTAATGAGACCAAGGCCGAGGACATCCTGTCGCTCTGGAACAGGCCCCCGCCCCGTGCGCCTCCCCGGCGACACCCACTCTGACATTTCCCACCGTGCGTTAGTTTTGCCCAGTTTCGAACTTTCCATTAAGCGAATCACACAAGGTGTCCCCCCATTGGGTCCGGCTTCCTTCGCGAACGCCAGGTGTGTCAGGTGCCGGTTCTTTGTCCTTGCTGTATAATACTCCACCGCGGGACCTCACCGCACTGTGTCCATTCTCCCGTCCATGGGCACGGGGGCCGCTCCCCCTTTGGGGATATTTGTAAAGCGGCTCCGATTATTCTCGAAGAGGCTTTCTGTGGACGGACGTGTTCGGTTCTCTCGGGCCAGCGGGATGGTACATACCCAGCTTTCGTCTTTGCGAGACTTTGCTGGTGAGACACGAAGCCGAACGGGGCTGGATAAAGGAAACGTTGAGACTTTGCCTCTGGGACAGTACGTCCACCGTCTCGTCCTCCGCCTCCTGCCCTCGGGTGGACCAGGGAAATTCTGCACCCGCCCGGGCGCGATGCTGCATCGACTGTGCACAGGGGCGGGGGCATGCTGGGGTTCCCGGGAGCCCACAGTCTTGGAGGGAACTGGCTTCTGTGTCTCCTCCCTCTCTGCCTGGGTCACCCTCTGGGCCTTTGTGTGCATCTGTGTCCTCTCTCTGTACCTCTCCGCCTCTGTCTCTAGTGCCTGCTCTCTGTCTCTGCCCCCTCGCCCTGTCTGTGTGTGTTTCTCCTCGAGTTCCTGTGTCTCTCTCTTCCTCTCCCAGCCTCTTGCCACCCACCCCGCATCCATTGTGCAGTCTCCCTGCTGTTCTGGGTTGGGGGGGGGGCTCTCTGCAGCCTCGATGACCCCTCTTTCTGCCCCCCCATCAGTACCCAGATGGAATTTTTTACGATCTGGACAGCTGCAAGCACCCCAGCTACCCTGACTCAGAGGGGGCTCCAGGTGAGTGACCCTGGCCCAGCCCCCTTCCCACCTGCTCCTTGGACCCTTTCACAGGAAGGGGAGCTGAGGCCCAGGGGACACTGTCCCCTCACACAGCAGGACGAGATTAGCCCAGGCCTCCAGCCTCCTCCTTTTCCTCTCCCACCCATGCAAATCCTGGGGTCAGAGATTTGCACGGCCCACAATGGCCCCACTGTGCCGGGGGGCTCCCAGTGCGGGGGGGTGGGGGCGTGGCCAGACCTCCTGGCTTCTGACTCAGTGCCCTTTCCCCAGACTCCCTGTGGGGCTGGACCGAGGCCCCATTGGTCCCTGCCACCTCCTACGAAGCCTTCGATCCAGCCGTGGCCACCTTTGGCCACCCCCAGGGTGTCCAGCTCTGTTATGGACCCTCAACCTACAGCTCTGCGGGGAGCCTCGACCCCACCCCCAGCCTAGAGGCCCCAGGGCCTGGCTTCCCGGCGTACCCCACGGAGGACTTCACTGGCCAGGTGAGGGGCAGAGAGACCATCAAAATCTCCATCATTTGATCGGGGGTTGCTGGTGCCAGGCACTGCGTTAGAACCTGTGTGCGCGTTAGCCCCTTCGTCCCTCTGGCAAACCTCCGAGGTTGGGTACCATTACTGCCCCATGGCACTGACCGGCCGACAGAGGCACGGCTGAGCGGGGGGCTGCACGCACGGAGCTGGGGGCGGCCCAGGTCATCTGTGTGGGGTGGGCTCTCATGCGGGCGGCCGGGTTTGCCCCAGCCACACCATGGAGATCAGAACTGAGGCCAGGGTGCAGGCCGTAAACCAAGCCGGGAGGGCCACTCGGGGCCAGGAGGAGGAAGCCAAGGGCCAAGGGCAGAGGGAGGGAGAAAAGGGGGCCCCCAGACTGCAGGTGACCCTGACCTCCCGCAGACCCTGGGCCCCTCGGCCTGCGCCCCGTACCCCAGCCCCATGCTGTCTGAAGAGGGGGACCTGCTGCTGGACAGCCCTGCCCTGGAGGTCTCGGACAGCGAGTCAGATGAGGCCCTAGTGGCCAGCCCCGAGGGGAGGGGATCCGAGGCAGGTACGTGGGAGCGAGTGGGCGGGGCCGGAGGCGGGACGGGGTCTCCAACTGGAGATGGGACGGGGGCGGAAGGACCACGGTTTCTCAAGCACCTGCAGTGCGCTCCAGCGCCGAGGGCACTTCGGCCACGGTCCCTGCTGGCTGTGGGACCGTGGGCGCGGGCCTCCGCCTGCCTGTCTGTGCCTTGGTTTCCCATGCGCACAGCGGGGATGACAGGAAGTGTCTGATTCTAGTGGCTGGGAGGATCAAGCGGGAGAAGGCAGGTAGCGAGAGCCTCATGACGCTCAGCGCGTCTCCGCCGTCGTTCCCGACACGGTAGCAACAGATACAATTACGGCGTGAGCTCCCACATAGTCAACCCTTGCTGCCCAGCCTCTGTGCCCAGCGTCCGTTAGGCACAGCCCCTGAGAGGCTGGGGTCATCGGCAGCTTCCTCTGTTCCGGCCTCAGTTTCCCACCTGTAAAACGGACGTCATCACCATCACCCCCAGCTCGTGGGGTTATGATGAAGACGAAATGAGCTCATCATCATAACGCGCCCGGCACGAAGTTCGTAAAAGTAAAACACACACACACACACACACACACACACCCCACACTA
>NW_024347852.1:212871-214176 GCF_902729225.1 Pteropus medius | reverse complement strand
CCTTCACCCCAGTTCGCTCGATGGGGAGACCGAGGCTCGGCGGGGGCGGGGCGGGCTGCCGCGGGATGGGCGTGGGGGGCGGCGCCCGGCAGGACACCTCCCACCTGACGCCTCCCACCCGCCACAGGGGCCCGCAAGAAGCTGCGCCTGTACCAGTTCCTGCTGGGGCTGCTGACTCGCGGCGACATGCGTGAGTGCGTGTGGTGGGTGGAGCCAGGCGCCGGGGTCTTCCAGTTCTCCTCCAAGCACAAGGAGCTCCTGGCGCGCCGCTGGGGCCAGCAGAAGGGCAACCGCAAGCGCATGACCTACCAGAAGCTGGCGCGCGCCCTGCGCAACTACGCCAAGACCGGCGAGATCCGCAAGGTCAAGCGCAAGCTCACCTACCAGTTTGACAGTGCGCTGCTGCCCGCCGCCCGCCGGGCCTGAGCCCAACGGGGTCTCCACGCCGGTGTCACATTGGCGTCCCCACACCCTAGGTCATAGGACCAGTGGACTCCCCACACTGGGGGGCGGAGGAGAATGCCGTAATCCCTAAGCCCTGCCCAGGGCCCCTCTGGGATTCCCTTGTCATGTCCGGGAACCCCAGGATCTGCGTGGCCTGGGTCATAGGACCCATAGACGACTGTACCGTGTGTCTGTCTCTGGAGGGGGTGGGTCAGTGCTTCCAGAACCCCAAGAGCTTCTCTGGGGTCCCCTTGTGATGTCTGAGGTCTCCCATCCAGGCCGGGGACCTCTCTGAGACCTCCTGTGTGTATGATCCCCCAATCTTCCCCGGGGGAGGGTGAGCCCACAGGTCTCACACAAGGAGGGGGGTGCTGCCAGCACCCCTAAGCCCTGTCCAGGGTCTCTCTGGGATCCCTGCTTATCTCTGGGTTCCTCTTGTCAGCTCTGAAATCTTCTAGTTATATCTGGGGCCTCTGGGTCCCCTTTATCATGTCTCAGAGCTCTGTGCCCAGCTGTGACTCTTGTCCTATCTGTCCCCCCAAATCCCTTGATCACCTTTGAGATCCCCTGGTGCTCTGGAGCTACCTTGCCATCACTTTTTTTGTGTCTGGACTTCTCCAATCACAGCTAAGACAGCTCTGGGATCCTCTGGTCATGTCTGAAGACACTCTTGTCAGATCTGGGGGGACCTCAGTGAACCTTGTCAGGTCCGGGCCACCTCTGGGGTCCCCTTGTCTGTCTGGGATCCTCCAATTGCATGTTGGCCAGCCCAGAATTTCCACCTGATGGGTGCCTTTGGGTACCACAGCATCAGCCCTGAGGTGTCATGGGACTTTCTCCATTTCGGGGTGCCCTCCACAG
>NW_024347852.1:211896-212805 GCF_902729225.1 Pteropus medius | reverse complement strand
GTATGAGAGGCCGCAGCTGAGGCCTGAGTCCCAGGCCCTTGAGCCCGGGTGGCTGACGGATCGAGGGTCAAAGACTTGCTGCTTCTGGGCCCTATGAAAGGGGAGAGGAGGAAGATGGAGAAGGTCCCTTGTGGCCCTGTGGACAGGCTTTTGATCCGTCTCCAGAAATTCCTCCTCCCCCCCGCACTGACCGCCAGGAGGACAAGCAAGAAACATCACGGACTCACGGACACAGGGAGGGAAGAGCCTTCCAGGGGAGCACAATGTCTGGGAGCAGAGCCCAGGCTGGGACCTGCCCTCAAGAGAAGGACGCCGCCACCCCCACCTCGGGGAGGGGGCCCAGGCGGGTGGGGTACAAAATGTCCTCCCCAAGGCCTCCTCTTGCAAATGAGGTCCTTTTTGCAAAAACTATCATCATTGCCCTGAGTATGGAATAAAATAAAATAAAGCAAATCAAGGTAGACTGACCTCCTAGGACCCTTTGTCAGGGACTGCAATGCTGCCCTCGGGGACACTGGGACAGTGCGGGGGGAGAAGAGAGAGGTGATGGATGCGGCAGTTAGAGCCAGACCAGGCTGAGCTGGAAGGCTTGAGCTACGGGCACCGGTTCGCTTCAGTTTTTGTCGCTTGATGACTGGAGTTCTCGGCTCTCTCCCCGCTTCTTTCTCTCTCTGGGTCTCTGTCCCCCTTTTCCAGATTTCTGTCCTCCCTCTCTGAATCTCCCAGCTCCTCTCTCTGGATACAGCCCTCTGGCTGGCGGGGCCGGGCGCGGTGCCGCCGACGCGGGAGCGGCGTGGCAGTCTGCCTGGCAACCCGTGACGTCATACGGAGGCTGCCGCCGGGTTGGCTTGGCGTTTCCTGGAGGCGGGGAAGTTTCCGGCTCATAGGGGGTTTTGGAAAAGGGGGAGG
>NW_024347852.1:177391-208994 GCF_902729225.1 Pteropus medius | reverse complement strand
GGGGCTCGGTTCTCTTTCAAGGAGACCCACGACTCCGCCAGCAATGTGAGGCCCCTGCGGGATGCCGGGGGTGTAGGGGCCGGGGCTGGACGTCGTGCAGGCAGGCCCCGCTTCTAGGGAGGCCCGTGAGCGCATGCAGCGTAGTCGTGGGCCGGAGCCCCACAGATGGAGGACGGAGGGAGGTTGGGGCCGCTTGGTAGAGGCTGTGCTGGACAGGAGCTGGACAGGAGCTTTTGGGTTTGGTCAGGTGGCGCCTGGACTTGTGCATTAGCAGAAAAGCCTCAGGGGGCAGGCACATGGGTCCCAAGGTCGAGATCAGCCAGGCATGGGAAGAGACAGCCGGCCCCTCCCACAGGGCAGGGGTGACACTTGGAGGGAGAGTTGTGGGTGGGGGTGGCACCCACGCCTCTGGCCCCGGCCCCCAGGTGTACAACGTGGAGCTGCACATCAAGAAGGTGATGCTGGGGGACCGTGGTGACTACCGCCTCGAGGTCAAGGCCAAGGACGTGTGCGACAGCTGCAGCTTCAACATCGATGTGGAAGGTACGCTGGCGGGCGTGCGGCCCAGGTGGTGGGTTTGGGGTGCGGGTAGATGTGGAGGTGAGGCAGGGTTGTGGATGAGGGAGTCCAGATTTAGGGGCCGGGGCATTCGGAACTGGGGAGACCATCCACAGACACCAGGTGTAGATTCTGGCGTCTAAACCTGGGCCGGGCCAGGTTTAGAGAATAAGGGTTTGTGGCTTTAGGGTGAGGGTGTCCAGGACTAACGAGAGGTCACGCAGATCTGGGGGCATACGCGTGGAGCCCTGAGGGTGTAGGGGCTCCGGGGGTCTGCAGTCCAGGATGCAAGGGCTTATCTTTGGAGGGCACAGGGAACGAGAACGCCCAGGCCCGGGTGGGGAGGAGTGTGGGCCGTGTGTGAGAGAGGCTAGGCCATGGAGGGAAGGGGGTGCCTGGCGGCCAGGGAGAGGAGTGAAAGCAGAGGGCGTCTGGGCCTAAAATTGAGGGTGTGCTTGCGGTCCAGGAGGTGAAAGGAAAGGCCGGGGGGAGGTGGCATGGATCTGGGGGGTGCTCCTGGTCTTAGATCGGGCCCCGCCTCCAGCCCAGCTTCCCTTCCCGGCTTGCCTCTCCCCAGCGCCCAGTCAGGACACCTCCGCGCAGAGTCTAGAAAGCTTCAGGCGATCGTAAGTGCCCCTGGGCCCTGGGCGACGGGCCGAGGGATCAGGCGAGGCGAGAAGTTGGGGATTCGGGGTGAGTCTGGGGTGAGAGGACCTCGGTGGAGTTCACGCCCCGTCTCAATGGCCGCAGGGGCGAAGGGAAGTCGGAAGACGCGGGCGAGCTGGATTTCAGCAGCCTATTGAAGAAGAGGTGAGCCCGCCGCGCCCGGCGAGGACAGGGGAGGACCGGCCCCAGGGGGCGAAGGACGGCGGGCGAGGCCCCACCGCCTCAGCTGCTCCCCTCCGCCGTCCATGGCTCCTCCGCCACCTCCCCCATCTACCCACTCCCCGCCCACCCCACCGTCCCCCACCCCATCTACCCTCTCCATCCCACCCCGTCCCCATCCTACCCACTCCCGCCCACCCCACCGTCCCCATCTACCCACTCCCGCTCACCCCACATGGCCCATCCGCCCACACCCACACAGCCGTCCGCCCGCCTCTAACCCTTCGTCCTCTTTCCCGTCCACTCAGGCTCCAGCTCACCCTCTCATTCACTTGTTCACCCAACCAAACATCCATCTATCCATTCGTCCACCCATCCACCCACCCGGCCAACCACCCACCGGCCTCATGCATCCAGCCAGCCAGCTACCTCTTTAGTTATCGACTAATCCATCTGTCTACCCACAAATCCAGCCACCTCTCCAGCACCTTGCCACCTGTCCGTTACCCACCTGCCATTGCACGCAGCCACCCAGTTCTGAACGAGGAAGGGATGGCATCCGATGCGGGGGTCAGAAGTACCCCTGCAGGGCCATGTGGGGAGTAGCCTGGAGGGGGAGACTGGACGGAGCCAGGAGGCCAGGGAGGAGCTGGGGCGATGGTTCAGGAGGGAGATAATAAAGGACGACAGGCCCAGAGAGCCAGTGACTCAGGCGGGTCACACAGCAAGTGGGTGGACGTGGCAGAGGGAGGCCCCGTGGTGGCCCAGCCTGCCCCCCACACTCTCAGGGAGGTGGTCGAGCAGGAGAAGAAAAAGAAGAAGGATGATGACGACCTAGGCATCCCCCCTGAGATCTGGGAGCTCCTGAAAGGCGCGAAGAAGAGCGAGTATGAGAGGATCGCCTTCCAGTACGGCATCACCGACCTCCGGGGCATGCTGAAGCGCCTCAAGAAGGCCAAGGTCGAGGTCAAGAAGAGTGAAGGTCAGTGCCGGTCTGTAGGAGCCCCGGCATCATGGGTATCCGCTGTTTGGACCCTGGACCTATCTTTCGGAGGTCCCAATTCGAAGAGTAACAGGGTCATGTTCTACAGGCCCTCCAGGTTCATAGGAGGCTTCTTGACCTTGACCTTGGAAAGCCCATGGTCTAGGGAGGGAGACTTGCCAGCTCTTGGGATGACCAGGGTGGTGAGAACCTCTGAGCTCCATCACCCCTCTATTTCTCCGTCTCTAGCCTTCACGAAGAAGCTGGATCCAGCCTACCAGGTGGACAAGGGCAATAAGATCAAGCTGACGGTGGAGATCAGTGACCCAGACCTGCCCCTCAAGTGGTTCAAGAATGGACAGGAGATCAAGCCCAGTAGCAAGTACGTATGTGGGGTCGTCTCCGAGCGGGGAGGATCTGGGGCCCAGAGAGAGCGCCCAGAAATGCTGGTGGTAACACGTAACCCAGGAAAGTCAGCCCCTTACCCACTCGGAAAAGCGTGAACGCCTCAGCAGAGAGAGAGACAAAGGCTACTCAGTCGAGAAAGAAACCCCAATGGCCAATATGCCGCGAGCACACATTCAGCCTTGCGGACGGCAATAATCAAAAGGCAAGTCAGGACGATGGTCTTTCTGCTCTCCACGTGGGCCAAGGATTTGCAAAATGATAAATCCGGTGCTGGAGAAGACACAAGAAAACAGTCCATCGATGCTGCCATCGCTAACTCTCCAGAAGGGCAGCATGTAGAAAAGCCTTTAGATGGTGCGATTCTGGGTGTTTATCGAGGGGATTCATCACGGTTATGCATATTGAGCTGCGAGGATGTTCACCAAAGTTGTTGCTATTTAGCAAAACGTGAGGAACAACCGAAACGTACCTTTCCGTGCTCAGGTTCTGTGCGGTCGCTAGAGAAGGCATCGTAAAATATCTAGAACAACTCGGGGAGTCGTTCGAGATGATTTTGTCAAGTGTAGATCCCGTTCCTGCTTCACAAAATGTTATCTACCTATGTATAGAGAAAAAGGTTGGAAAGACGCAGGCCAAAATGTTCGCAGAGGTTACCTCTGGTTGGCACAGTTATATAGATGGGTTCTTTTTAAATTATGTCGTCCTTGGCTGTGCTTTCCGAGTTTGCCATCATGAGCATATTGGATGAGATAAAAAGTTCTGTTAGTTAAAGTACAGGTCAGTTTGCTGAAACAGAGTCCCTAGCATGCATTAAGTTACTGAGAAGCTGTATTTCTAGCTGACCGAGGCAGGTTGGGCCAGCTCTCCTCTTAAGAGACATTTTGGGGACCCAGTTTCCATATTTTGGGCCGTACCATTGAGTGAAGTGTCGTCGTCTGCGTGATCGAAGCTGGGTCAGGGGCACACCTGTGTCTGGTGGACAGGCAGGAGGAAGGAGAGACGTCCAGAGCAAGCAGTTCAGAGTTAGACATGACCTAGTCACATCCACTCACATGCTATTGGCCCACGCTCAGAGGCGCAGCCATCCCAGCTGCAAAGGAGGCTGGGAAATGTAGTTCTCCCGTGCCCTGGGTTGAGGTGAGGTTTTCGCCTCAGGTACGTGTTTGAGAATGTCGGTAAGAAGCGAATCCTCACCATCAACAAGTGCACGATGGCGGATGACGCTGCTTATGAAGTCGCCGTGGCCAACGAGAAGTGTTTCACCGAGCTCTTTGTCAAAGGTGAGGCTGGGATTTTCGCCTGAGCCTGGGGATTGGGGTTGTGCAGGGGGGTCCTGAAAGTCCTGGCCTCCTCTCCCCACTGTGTCCCGCAGAACCTCCAGTCCTGATTGTGACACCTCTTGAGGACCAGCAGGTGTTTGTGGGCGACCGGGTAGAAATGGTAGTGGAGGTGTCGGAGGACGGTGCTCAGGTCATGTGGTGAGTGACCCGACCCCTGATCTCCACACCTGTGCCCATGGCTTCTTTGCATCGGCCGCCATCTTTATAGCCTCTCTTGGAGACTTTGAACCTTTACCCAGTAGTTACCAGGAGACTTCAGCCTTTCTCTGTAAATCCTCACCTTCACTTATGACCTCTAGAAATTCTAGAAGAACTGGCTTCTACCCACTCTACCCTCTTTGGGGTCCTTTTCCTGATTCCTGCTATTTCGGATTCATTAAATCATTTATTCATCCATTCAAGCAATCATCCATTCAGTGGTCTGCCCACTCCTCCATCCATCCATCCATCCATCCATCCATCCAAGCCATCCATCATCCATCCATCCATCCATCACCCGTCCACTCCTTATCCATCTGCCCATCCTTCATCCACCCTGGCGCACCTATTTACCCATCCATCAAGTATTTGTCGAGCACCTGTTGTGTGGTGTCACTCTCCTACACGCTGGGGATGTAATGGAGAGCAAGTACATCCACACGACAGCTGCCCTCGTGGAGTTTATGATCCGGTAAACTGTGGGGGTGCGTGTGTGTGAGGGGCAGAGACAGGGATTCGTCAGGTCATCACGTGGACACGTATGAAAGTTCCATTTTGACTAGTGTTTCAGAGGAGCGGTAAGTGATGCCGTAATCGCTTTTTCATAAAAAGAAGGGACTCGGGAGGTCGGGGAGGGCTTCCTGACGGAGGTGACAGTTGAGCTGAGACTTGAACGATGAGGAGGTGGAAGTGAAGTGGGAAGAGGAAGTGTCCGTGGAAGGGGAAGAAGCTCCGTCTACAGAGGCCACGATATTTGACATCTCTCCGTGACCCCAGGAACTTCCTCTATGCTCTGACCTCTGCCCATGACCTCTTTCTGTGTCCCCTGACCTCCAACCAGGACCTTGCGACATTTCCCTGTGGCCTGTGACCTCCTCCTCCTCTTTTTTTCCTCTCGACCCCCACCTGCGACCCATCCATTCAAGATGCCTCTGCCAACCTCGATCTCTCTCTGCTTCCGTGACGCCCCCTCTGGACTCCTGACCCCTGCTCGGGACTGTCTCCCTGGCTCCCGCTCACCCCCTGACATCCATGCCGGGGCTGTGCCGGCCCCTCACTTCCCGCTTCACGTCCCCTCTGCCCAGGTTGAAAGATGGCGTGGAGATGACGAGGGAGGATTCCTACAAGGCGCGGTACCGCTTCAAGAAGGACGGAAAGCGACACCTTCTCATCTTCTCGGAAGTGACCCTGGAGGACAGCGGCCGCTACCAGGTCATGACCAATGGCGGCCAGTCCGAAGCCGACCTCATCGTGGAAGGTACAGGGCAGGGCCTCTGGGTGGGGCGGGGCCCGCGTGGCACGCGCTTCTCTAGGCACTTATTTTTGTAAACCCCTGTGAGTCTGTAATTCTTTAAATATAAAAAGTAAAAAAAATAAAAAATAAAAAATCCAAGTCATTTATAGGCCAAATAAAGTATGGTATATCCATAGGTAGCCATAAAAAAAGGACAGTGTTTTAGTTTACCAACACGGAGGGATTTCCAGGATACAGTAAGTCCTCACTTAACATCACCGATACGTTCTTAAAACTGCGGCCACATGACGTACGACAAAGCCGGTTTTACCGGAGGCTAACTGATCTCAACGAGGATTCCGTTTCTGCGGCATCCGGTCGATGTTTTAACAAAACGACATCGAAAGAGATGTTATTCAAGGACCTGCGGTGTATTGTTAGGTGGAAAAGCAAATGTACTACTATTTGTGTGAGAGGAGGGACAAAGGAAGGAAGGAAGGAAGGAAGGAAGGAAGGAAGGAAGGAAGGAGAGGAAGGAAGGAAGGAAGGAGGGAGGACAGAGGGGGGAGGGAGGGAGGAGAGAAGGGAAATGGTCACACGCATCGACAGCTATGGGCTAGGTGGGTGACACCTTCAGAGAAGGGATCTAGACTGGAGGTAGGTGGCTGTCACATTTTCCTCCCTCTGTCTAAATCCTCTTATCGTATTTTTAAACCATGTAAACTCATTGTTTTACTGAAAAAAATAAAAAATTTAAAAATGGTAGGTCAGACCCCAGCTATCTGCCCAACGCCGTCCAGCGGCCCCCTCCTCACTCCGAGTCAACACAAAGTCCCCTCCGCGGTCCCCAGGACCCCTGATCTGGCCCCCGCTGCCCCGTCTAGCACGGCCGCCTCCCTCGTCCGCGCTGGCCTGCTGGCCGTTTCTCCAGCGGGAAGCCTGCAGTGCTCCTCAGGGCCTTTGCACATGCTGTTCCTACTCCGGTGGACTCCTGCATCCTCCCATGGACTCGTCCAGCCTCCCCCAGGCCTCTCGTCACACAGTAATGTGTTTCTCTGCTCAGTCCGTCTTCCAGCTAGAACATGAGCTCCACAAGGCCAGCGGTTATTTCTGGGTTCGCGGCTGTATCCCCAAGTGCCTGGAATAATCCTCGGCACAAACCGGATGCTCACAAAACATCTGTGGACCGGCTGGAGTCGTGACAGCGCCATCTCTCTCTCTCCGTGCCCAGAGAAACAGCTGGAGGTCCTGCAAGACATTGCAGATCTGACGGTGAAGGCCTCGGATCAGGCCGTGTTCAAGTGTGAGGTATCTGACGAGAAGGTGACGGGCAAGTGGTACAAGAACGGGGTCGAGGTGCGGCCCAGCAAGAGGATCACCATATCCCACATGGGGAGGTACGGAGGTGACGGTGCAGGTGGTTGGCAGACGGGGCGCGTGGGTCAGCTAGCTCTAGCTGCGTAACAACCATCCCCAGACTCAGTGGTTTTAAAGAACAAGGATTCATTGAATCATGAGTATGTGGGCTGGCGGGAAGTTGGCTGAGCTAGGATGGCCTTTCTTGTGCCTCTGTGGCCGGGGCTGGGAACAGTCCCCATGTCACTTCCGTCATATTTTATTGGGCAAAGGAAGTCACAGGCAGCAAGGTCTCTTTGCCAGCGGCATGGGTCTAGGGAGGGAAAAACCCGTGGCCGTATTTGCAAACCGTCTCCTACAGGGGGATCTGGGTAAGGGAATAGGGGCTGGAAGTCAACAGGTAGTACATGAACACCCTGCGACAAACGTCTGGTCATCTCTAGAATCCGAGGAGCCACCTTGATGGCCACGGAACGTGGTGTCCTTGTGGGTTTTCCTAACGATAGCTCTTGGCGAAGGTCGGCTTCCTCTGGGTTCCGTGTGAGGGGCCCTCCGTGCTGGTGGTGTCAGGGTACAGGACCGAACCCCAAAGCTCGAAGGGCGCTCATTACGTGAGCTTTCCAAGTGCTTTCCACTCCTGGCGTAGACCGTCGTCATTGCCTCTATTAGGAGTGAAGAAGCTGAGACACAGAGAGGTTAACTGACTTGCCCAAGGTCACACAGCAGCTAGTAAGGGGCAGGGCTGAGATGTGAACCCCGCATTCCAAAGCCCGGGATGTGGGCCTGTGGATGCGCCGAGGAGGCTGTTTCTCTGTGGTGGTCCCCAGGGTGACCAGCCTGACCGCTGCCCTATGTCCCCAAACCCTCAGGTTCCACAAGCTGGTGATCGATGACGTCCGTCCCGAGGATGAGGGAGACTACACGTTCGTGCCTGACGGCTACGCCCTGTCCCTCTCAGCCAAGCTCAACTTCCTGGGTGAGGGGGCCCCTTCGTTTTCCCCTGCCCTTCTGGACCCCAGGGCCCGGATGCCCCCTCAGGATGAAGCGTCCTTGACTATATTGTGGGGGACAGTGGGCCTCTGCCGACCGTGGGGGCAGTCAGATGAGGAGATGGGGGAGAGCACTGCCTGGCACTACAGCGTGACTGTGTGGGGACACGTGGGAGGAGAGGCGGTCACGGCCCTGAACCCGCCCCAGCACCCCAACACCCCAGTTCCCAGGGTGATGCCGGACACTCCCCTCTGCTCCTGGGCTGTGAGCAGGGGAGAAGGGGCCCGCTGCATTCACGCCTAACCATTTAGTCTTCTGTGTCCCCCAGAAATCAAGGTGGAGTACGTCCCCAAGCAAGGTAAGGGCCAGGGGCTACTGTGGTAACCAGGGCCCGGACCCCCAGGTCTGAGGGAGGAGTGGGGACTTTGGAGCCTGGATTCCTGGGTCTGAGGGAGGAGGGGCTGGGGGCCTAGGTCTAGGGGGGAGGGACCTGGACCCCTGGGTCTCTATGGCTGTTGGAACCCCGCTTCTCCAGGGACTCTCTATAGTAGACTGGGAGGGCTTAGCCACCCTGTTCCCAGGTCCCCAGCATCTATCCTCTGTCACCAGAGCCACCAAAGATACACCTGGACTGCTCAGGGAAGACTTCAGAGAATTCGATTCAGGTCGTGGCTGGAAACAAGCTGAGGCTGGACGTGGCCATCACAGGGGAGCCGCTTCCTGTTGCCACCTGGCTGAAGGGGGACGAGGTGCGGCGGGGCTTCCCCTGTGTCCTGTCCGTCCCTCCCGGCTCTGCTGGGTGACTTTTAGGCAGGTGGTTTCTCCCCTCTGAGCTTAAGTGTCATTGTAAAATAAGGATCGTGATACCTTCTTCAGAAGATTGTTTTGAAGGAGGAGAATATATTTGTCCATCACGTGGTATTGTCCGAATACATAGTGGGCGTTCCATTCATGTATCCATCCATCTGTCCATGCACCCATCATTCCATTCATCAGTTAATTAATTCATCTATCCATGCACTCATCCAGTAATTAATCGATTTGTCCATTTATCCACCGACCAGCACAGTTATCCATTCATCCATCCATCTGACAAATATGTTCACCTTGTATGTCCCGGGCCCTGGATCTTTTGTAAAAGTTACAGCCTCGGTCTTTATTCACGCCTCCGCTCAGCAAGCTGTGCGCTTCCCATAGAGCAGTGGGTTAGGGCGCCGCACACAAGATCTTGAGGATGAGCCCGTCTGGTGTTTAATTAAGGGCGATGTTTGGAGGGGGAGGAGGGCCGTGGGGAGGCTGGTGCAGGCCCAGCAGGTCCTCTCATGCTGTCCGTGGCCTTAAGCGTGCTGTGGTGATGGGGAGCCATTGGGAAATTTCTAGCAAGGCAGGTCTGGGCAAGGCACCCCGGTGGCCATGTGCAGGTGTTCTCGGCGACCGAGGGCAGGGTCCGCATCGAGCAGCGGGCGAACTGTAGCAGCTTTGTGATCGAGAGCGCAGAGCGGGCGGACGAGGGCCGCTACACCATCAAGGTCACCAACCCTGCTGGCGAGGATGTGGCCTCCATCTTCCTGCGGGTTGTGGGTGAGCAGAGGGAGCTGAAGGAGCTGAGCTTGGAGCTGAGCTTCGTGGGGGGGGTCCCTAAAGCCATGAGGGGCCCTCTAACTCTCCCACCTCCCCCCAAAGATGTTCCAGACCCCCCGGAGGCTGTCCGTGTCACCTCAGTTGGAGAGGATTGGGCCATTCTTGTCTGGGAGCCACCCAAGTATGATGGGGGACAACCAGTCACCGGTGAGTGCCAGAGTTCTCGTGACCTCTGACCTCTTGCACCCCGCATGTCTCTTTGACCTCCAAAAGTCCTTAACATCCTCAGCGACTCCCTCTGAGGCCTGGTTTCCATTTTGGACATTATGTTTATTCCTTAGCAACCTGGCCAATAGCCTGGGATTTCCTGTGACCGCCCGCCCCCTAGTTCATGACCTGTGACCCTGCTTGATCCCTGACCCATGACCTCTTACTGCTCTGTGACCTTGAGATCAACTCAGGATTCGGGGCTTCAGGCCTCTCTGGGCCATGTGATCTTTTGATATGATCCTCACTGCCCCAGCTGACCTGTGACCCCCTCCGTGCCCTCTCCGTGACCGCCTGCTCCTCTCTGCCTGGGGGGTGTCCAGGGTACCTCATGGAGCGGAAGAAAAAGGGCTCTCATCGCTGGATGAAGCTGAACTTCGAGGTCTTTCCGGAGACAACCTACGAGTGCACCAAGATGATCGAGGGCGTCCTGTACGAGATGCGGGTCTTCGCCGTCAATGCCATCGGGGTGTCCCAGCCCAGCGTCAACACCAAGCCCTTCATGCCTATCGGTGACGCCCCTCTGCACCCTTGCTAGCTACTGTCCACCTCTGACCCGCACCCTGCCCATCACCCGGGCCGTCGACCCTACAGAACTTGCTGACTCGTCCCCTCTCATCCAACAACCCAACCCTTAACCCCCGGCCTCACTCACCCTGCTGACCTCTTCCTGACCCAGTACACAAGCCACCAACCTCTGTGGTCCTAGACGCTGTGCTGTGGCCTGGATACCTCACTGACCTCTGACCTAGCAGACAAATACCAATCCCCGCCCTCGGAGACTTCATTATCCCTTGATACCTTATTTTACTGACCCTTGACACACATCCTTGCTCATTGACCTTTGGCCCACCATATTGATCCCTCTTCTGACTGGTGACTTCGACTCTGACCCCTCACCCTCCCTGCTGATCTTTGACCCCTCATTTACCCTCACCTCCCCTTTCCCTGGATCCTCACAGCACCCACGAGTGAACCCCAGCACTTGACAGTGGAGGACGTGACAGATACCACCACCACCCTCAAGTGGAGGCCCCCCAACAGGATCGGGGCAGGCGGCATCGATGGGTACCTGGTGGAGTACTGCCTGGAGGACTGTGAGTGACCCCGTCAGGTCTGGTGGCGGGGGGGTGGCTCACACAGACCCCAGTGAGTGTCCAGTCCAGGCAGGGGCCGAGCTCCAGTGCCGTGAGCTGCCCTGTGGTGTCTGCACTTAAAGTGACTCTCTGGGACAGACCGGGGCAAGCCAGGCCCCCCCGTGACTGGCTTTTCCTTTCTCCCTCCCTGTCTCCCTCCCCTAGACCCGTCCCCCACACAGCAATAGCTTCTCATCCATTCATCTAGCCTTCCATCCAAGTATTTATCTACTCGTTATGTTCCTTCTTCTTTCCCATCCATTGATCCATTTATCCATCTATCCATCCATCCTTCGTCGTCCGTCTGTCAGTCCATCCATCCACTCATTTGTCCATCCATCTTTCCTTCCTGTTTTCTTTCCTTCTTTTTCCCCTTGTGTTTCTCTCTCCCCTCCTTCCTTCCTTTTCCTAACGGTTTGGTCATCGTGGCGTTGAATCCTGAACAGTCTTCGCCGTTGGGTCATCGCCCGTCTGCCGCCCGTCGCCCCGTCAATCGCAGCCCCGTTCGCCCGTCTATTCATCCGTCCGTCCGCCGCCGTCGTCGTCCGTCCGCCCGGATCCGTCGGATCCGTCGCCCGTCAATCTTGCCCGTTCGCCCGTCCTGTTCGTCCGTCACCCGTCATGAAATCCGTCCGTCCGTCCGCCGTCCGTCAATCCGTCCGCCGTCGCCCGTCAATCCGCCCGTCCGCCCGATCTGTTCGTCCAGTCAAATCCGCCCGTCCGTCCGTTCGTCACGCCGTCCGCTTGCGATCCGTCCGCCGCCCAAATCCGCCGTTTCTTCCCGATCCGTCACTTATATCGTCCGCCCGTCTGCCAATCGCGATCCGTCAGATCCGTCCGCCCAGTCGTCGCCAGCCCGTCGTTCGTCTGCACTTCGCCCATCCCTTGCCGTCTGCCCATCCGTCCGCCGTTCGATCACTTCCCGTCAAATGTCCAGCGTTCTTCGATCGTTCGTCCATCCATCCGCCCATCAAAATCACTCATCCTTTTAATCCATCCATCCACCCATCCACCATCACTCTTGTCCACCCATCCACCCATCCACCCGCCCATCCACCCATCACCCATCCACCCACCCATCCATCCGCCATCCATCCGTCCATCCATCCATCCATCCATCCATCGTCCATCATCAATCTGTCATCCATCCATCCACCCATCCATCCATCTATCCATCCATCCACCCACCCATCTGAATTCCCACACACCCGTCCCCTACTGAGCAAACATGCATTGAGCACTGACTCCATGCCAGGCCCAGGCCACGGCTATGGGGAAATCTCCAACATGGACATCCCACCATGAAGACAGACGCGATCATCTTGACACCGTATCCCAGGCCTTAAAGTCAGACAGATGTGGGTCCCCATCCTGACCCTACACTTTCTAACTGTGTGACCTTGGGCAAGTCTCAGCCTCGGTCTCTTCATCTAAAGATGGTGGACAGCTCCCAGCTCTGGGCAGGGCACAGCGATGACTGCGTTCGGTAATGCACGTCCTTGATGGATGTTGGGACTCGGGGCGGCGTCTTCCTCTTTCTCTTCCCATTGTTCTTTACCCCATCTTTCCCCTTGGGGACCCCTCCGCGGTCTGTGTCATTGCCACCCCTGTGTTTTAGAACCTACTCTTGTTAGACTTCACCCTGTGGCTTGCGGGTCTGACCTGCATTGGTTCACCGACCACGGCAGTGAACCCAAGATGGAAAAGCACCTATAGCAGGGGCAGAAAGCCGAGGGCCTGTCTCCAAGCACGGCTCCCGGTTCCTTCCCCATTTCTCCTCAATATCCTCAGCTCTAACGGGGAGATGACACAGGGTGGCGGCGGGGACAATGAGCTAACACGTGTGCTGCCCGGGGAACCTGGTCACGGTCCTCGCTTAGCAAATGTGAGGGGCTGCAGCTGAAGGCGTGGAAGGGACCATAGGCCGCGGGCGGCGCGGAGGGGCTGCGGGCCGCGGGCGGGAGCCAGGGGAGGGCCCAGCACTGCCCCTCTCTCTCTCTCGCAGCTGAGGACTGGATCCCGGCCAACACGGAGCCCGTCGAGCGCTGCGGCTTCACGGTCAAGAACCTTCCCACGGGAGCGAGAATCATGTTCCGCGTGGTGGGGGTCAACATCGCGGGGCGCAGTGAGCCTGCCATCCTGGCGCAGCCGGTCACCATCCGGGAGATTGTCGGTGAGCGACCCCAGCCCCTGGCCCCGTTCCCCTGACGACCTCGTCCCTGTGTCCCCCCCCCCCCCGCGAATGTACCCCGCTTCCCCGCCTAGCGCTCAGCCCGCCCTGCGTTTGCGTCCCCAGAACAGCCCAAGATCCGCCTGCCGCGCCATCTGCGTCAGACCTACGTCCGCAAAGTAGGGGAGCCGATCAACCTCCTCATCCCCTTCCAGGTGCGCAGGCTGGGCCGGGGTCAGGGGTCAGGGGTCAGGGGTCAGCTGCTGCGAGCCAGACCCCACCGACCTGTGCTCCCCGGCCCCCTCCCCCGCCCCCAGGGCAAGCCCCGGCCCCAGGTGGTGTGGACGAAGGGCGGCGTGCCCGTGGACCCGTCACGCGTGAACCTGCGCACCAGCGACACGGACACCGTGTTCTTCGTGCGGCAGGCGGCCCGCTCCGACTCGGGCGAGTACGAGCTGTGCGTGCAGATCGAGAACATGAAGGACACCGCCACCATCTGCATCTGCGTTGTGGGTGCGCCGCGGGGCGGGGCGGCCACGGGGCCCTGAGGGGCAGGGGAGGGGAGTGAAGAGCCTGAATGGCGTAACGCCCACCCCCGCTTCAGAAAAGGCAGGGCCACCGGTGAACGTGACCGTGAAGGAGGTGTGGGGCACCAATGCGCTGGTGGAGTGGCAGCCCCCCAAGGATGACGGCAACAGTGAGGTCACGGGGTATCTCATCCAGAAAGCTGACAAGAAAACCATGGTGAGGGACCAGAGGGGCCTGGGGCTGCGGGGGATCAGCTGGGGTGCGGGACAGCGGGCCGACAACAGGGCAGGAGCTGCTGTCCATATGTCCCAGCTGGGGAAATCGAGGCACCGAGAGACTGGGAGAACGGGCTGGGGCTGGGAGGGAAGGCTTCCCACTGATATTTGGGGCGTGATGGCTTTTCTTTCTCTTATTCACATCATTAAGCATTAACCCTTTTAAAGTGGCATTTAGTACGTTTCCTGCATTGCTAACCCTCCCACCTAGTCCCAAGATTCCTTCCCCTACAAAGAAACACCGTAGCCATTACGCAGTGACCCCCATTCACTCCCACTCGGTCCCCCGCAACCACCCACCTGCTCTCTCTCTGCGGATTTGCCTGTCGTGGGCGTGTCCTGTGGACACAATGACACAACATGTAGCCTTTGTGCCTGGCTTCCGCTCCGCCTCCCCTTTTCTAGGTATGGGGGCTACATTGTAGCAGGTGTCAGTGCCTCCTCCCTTTTCATGGCTGAGTAATGTTCCACGGCTTGCGCCTCCCACATTCTGGGGCTCCCTTCACCCACCGATAGGCGCTTGGGTCGTCCCACCTTCCGGCCTCTGCCGACAGTGCTGCTGGGAACGGCGTAATGGTTTTCTTAGCTCCGCGCGCACTCGGGCGTGCTTTCCTCGCCCCCTTGGGGTCTTGCGTCTGGCCCCTGACGCTCCCGGCCCTTCCCGTCCCGCTAGGAGTGGTTCACCGTCTACGAGCGCAGTCGCCACACCCACTGCACCGTGGCCGATCTCATCGTGGGCAACGAGTACTATTTCCGCGTTTTCAGCGAGAACGTCTGTGGGCTCAGCGAGTCCCCTGGTGTCTCCAAGACCACCGCCCGGATCCTCAAGTCAGGTACCGCCACCCCCCTGAGCAGGGGCCGGGCCCCTTCTGAGGCTGGGATCTGACTGTGACCCCTCTGCACACACCCCCCCCCACGCCCCTGCAGACTCCAAGCCGATGGCTCCTGGTGACGGAGAGGTGGGGAGGGGTGCGGGGGGGACGAGCCAGGTGGGTTGCCTCATAGACGCGCCTCCCCTCCCCCAGGTATCAGCATGAAACCGTTTGAGTACAAGCAGCACGACTTCCGGACACCCCCCAAGTTCCTGACGCCGCTGCTGGACCGGGTAGTGGTGGCTGGTTACAATGCCGCCCTCAATTGTGCCGTCAGAGGCGACCCAAAGGTGCGTGCGTGCATGTGTGCGTGATCCCGGAGGGGGTCCCCGCCCGGACAGAGCCCCCGCTCCTCCCTGGCGCCCTTCCCTCTCCTCTGTCCGTGGGGTCTGCTCACTTCTCACCTGTCTCCCCGCCTCCTCCGACTGGAGCCCCAGTCCAGAGCCTCGCACTTGACATCCCCCCAGAATGGAGTCCCCCAGGACCCACCGTGTCTCCCCATCGCACCCGGTTTCCAGTCGCCATCTGGGAACGTGGACACTTGCGCCTCACCTAGACCAGGGGCTGGCAAACCACAGCCAGTGGGCCAAATCCATGCCGCTGGTTTCTTTAAATAAAGCTTTATTGGAACACGACCCCGCACACTTGCTTGCATAGCGTCCGTGGCTGCAGAGACCACAGGGCCCACGGGGGCGAACACATTGACTACGTGGCCCTCGACACACAAACTTGGCCGCCTTCTGGCCTAATGTGCAACGTTTCAGCCAGGGGCCCTGGAGGCACAGCTGATTCATCTGCTCACGCCCTCCACCGCCATCTGTCTGCTTCATTCACTGACTCCTCCACGCATTCACTCACCTCCCAGTCCATCCATTTACTCAGTTCATTCATTCGCTGCTGCATTTGCTTGTTTACATCATTCATTCATCATTCGCTTCATTTATTTTTTTCCCTGCTTCGATGTGCTCATGAGTCAGAGGAGAGTTGCTCCTGGATGCTGGGGGACACCGGCACTCATTCAAAGTCACACAAATGACTATAAAGTTATAAAGGGCGGCAAGCGTGCCAGAGCAGCACGGGCGGTCACGAGTGTAAAGCGGGCCTTCGGGACCCGGTCCAGGGAATGACGTGCGAGCTGAGACCTGAGACGGGCAGGAGCTGGTCAGGGGACAGGAGGAGAGAGGGCAGACGGTGCCGAAGTCCCGAGGCGGGAGCCTGTCTGGCTTGTGTGAAGAACAGTGAGGTGGCCGGTGCGGCTGCGGGGGATGAGGGGGTGGGCGGTGAGGGCAGAGGGTCAGTGGGACCCATCACTGCAAGGAGGGAGCTCTCGCTCTTACAGGAGGAGAGACCGAGGGTCAGAGAAGCAACCAGTCCAAGGTCACCCGGCCGCATTAAGGAGGTGGCACGGCCAATAGAATAGAATCCGGATCTTCCTCCCAAGGCCCGTTTGACGTGAGCCAGGGGACGCTCCTAAGCTGACCTCCTCTCCCGCCCCCCTGCACAGCCAAAGGTGGTCTGGATGAAGAACAAGATGGAGATCCGCGAAGACCCCAAATTCCTGATGACCAACTTCCAGGGGGTCCTGACGCTGAGCATCCGCCGACCATCGCCCTTTGACTCGGGGACCTACTCCTGCCTGGCCGTCAATGAGCTGGGCGAGGCACTGGCCGAGTGCAAGCTGGACGTCCGAGGTGAGCTGGCGGCCCCTCTGCCTAGCCACCTGCGCCCATGCCCTTCACGAAGCTAACCAGAGGCCCCGTGCTGCGCGGAGCTGAGCGCACAGCCATCACCCGTCAGCCTAGGCCCTCGGGGGGGGTGGGGTGGACACCTGGGCCAGATCCCGGAGGAGCGGCGCAGGGGCACAGCTGGAGTGAGGGCAGCACAGGGCATCGGAGGGGTGGGGTGGAGCAGTGCCGGCCCCAGTCTGGGCGGCTGTCCAAGGTTTTCCAAAGGATTCGAAGGACAAAGAAGAAATGAATGGGGATCGTTTAGCAAACGGTTACCAGGGCCTCGGGTGGGGAGACTGTGGACGGGGCGTCCAAACGAAAATGGGTAGGGGCAGGACAGGGCTGCCTGTGGGGGCCCCGAAAAACGCCTCCCTCTGCAGCCCGCCCCCGAGCACTGTTCCTCCTGGCCAGGCCTCGCTCCGCCCCACGGTCCCAGCCCCAGCCTCATGTGACCTCTTCTTCCTGAATGGTCCCGGCCCCTCCCCACCTCCGTCTCTCTCCCCACACAGGGCCCTGGGGGGGCTCTATCCATCCAGGGTGGACCCGGCCTCCCCAGGCTCCCCAGCAGCCCTGGATCCCCTCAGCCGTGGTCACTGGGTCACTGTCCTGTGGCTGGCAGCCCCACCCACCTCCTGCTCCACATGCTCATTTTGCCCCATACTGTTCCAGCCACATCGAGCTCTTGGCAGTTGGACAAACTGGCCACGTGTCCTCCTGTCCCTGGGACTTTGCACAAGCTGTTCCATCTGGAACACTCATCCACGCCTCTCCCACCTCAGGCTCCTGTCCATCAAATATCCGCCAGTCAAGGCTCTGTGGGGAGGCCACTAGTCAAGTCCCTCAGAGGTGGCTTCCAGAATCCGTCCCACACTGTGACTTCCCTGTCCCTGACAGCCCAGCGGGACAGACCCTTACCGGGGGCTCAGGGAGACCGCTCACTCTCCAAGCCTTCGCGGCCGTCATCCTCCCAGGCTGACCCGATTTCTCATGTCCTGTCCTCTGTCCGCTGTCGAATCAGCTCAGAAATATCCCCACTTCAGGATTCTGGTGACCGCTTGTCGCCGGCAGCGGCTCAGAAGTCCCTCATCAGAACGCCCCAGACTGGGGTTCAGGAGCAGCGCGGTGTTGGGGCGCCGCCCCGCAGACGAGGGCGGGGAGCGGGGAGGAAAAGGGGACACAGCTCCCCCTGCTGGCGACGGGGCCCGAGGCGGAGGGGCCTGGCCGGGCACAGGCACTGGGGAAGGCCCGGGACCGCGGTCCCCCTCACCCACCCTTTTCTCATCTCCCCCACAGTGCCGAACTGAGACGCTCTCCGCTGCCCAGAGAATCGGGGGCCCCGCCCCCCGAACAGTTTTTTTTTTTCCGGAATTATCACTGAGATGATAGTCTTGTCTGCAGTCCTGTGTCTGTCCTTGAACCTGTAGCTCCGCCTTCCTCCTCCGCAGGGGGGTTAGTCACCCGGAGACGGGTAGGGGCACAGCCAGGTTGCTGTGGCGACCAACCCCCACCTGGCAGCTTCCTGGTGGACACAGAGCACGCTGAGGGCTCCGCCTTCAGTGAGGCGGCTGTGTTGCCATGGCAACTATAGGCCGCAGAGGGGAACCCAAGAGGGAGGGAGGTCCCGCCCCCAGACTCACTACCCGGAGTGGGGAAGGGGCAGACCCGCAGCCGCCGTGGCCGGGATGGAGTGGGGGGCGCGGGTCTCCGCGTGGCCCCAAGGGGCGGGACCCCATGCACCGAAGGGCACGCTGCGGCGGCCACACCGTGTCGCCAGGCGGCCGGCGCTCGGGACCTGGCGAGGGGTTCTTAGCGGCCGACCTTTATTAACTTTAATAATCCATCTGTCTGGCCCTGAAGTAGGGAACTTAGATCTCTGGCGCGCTGGCGACCTCGAGGGTGCTGGGGCAGTCACAGTCCCCAGAGTTCAGAGGCCAACGGGTCCAGTCTGGCTTCCGTGGCTTGAAGCTGGGTGCGAGAGCGCGTTTGCGTCAGTGGCCTCGACTGGACTGCGCGTGTGGCTGAGGTTTGGGGGTGTGGTGTGGGGACGGGACAAAGAGGCCCCCCCAGGGGCCAGTGCCCCGCCTGTCCCCAGGCCTGGGTGACCCCGCCCTCTCCAGCCCCCATGTGGAGAGGGGGGCCCGGTCAGGGACTCTAGGGCTCAGCTGGCACACCAGGGCCCTGCAGACCCGGTGTTTCGAGGTCCTGCCGTCCTCCACACACGGCCTTCATAACCCTCAGGCTCAGGAGTC
This sequence comes from Pteropus medius, assembly GCF_902729225.1. Classification (NCBI taxonomy): domain Eukaryota; kingdom Metazoa; phylum Chordata; class Mammalia; order Chiroptera; family Pteropodidae; genus Pteropus; species Pteropus medius. The sequence goes on along the minus strand of NW_024347852.1, from coordinate 190,298 downwards.
GGGTCCCCGGGTCCCCGGTCACCTCCACTCAGACCCAGGCGTCCAGGGGCCCCCCGCTCCTCCCGCAGACCAGGAGCCGCACCAGCCCCCACCCCGGACTTGCCGCCCTCCGGCCCCCTCACCTCCCGCCCCTCGGCCGGGTCCTCGTCCTCGTCCTCGTCCTCGTCGCCCTCCTCCCAGTCTTCCAGCGCCGAGTACTCCTGCGTGAAGGGCACGGCTCCCTCGGCCGAGTGGAAGCGCAGGCGGTAGAGCAGCCGCACCCACTGGCCGAACTCGCGGTCACGGGTCTCCGGCGGGGCCCGCAGCTGCAGGTAGAAGGCGCGGCCGGTGCGGAACTTGACCTTGAGCTGCCAGCGGCTTTCGTTGTGGACAAAGAGCTGGATGAACTGCAAGGGGAACAGCCTGGGCGGGCGGGAGGCGGCCTCCGGGTCCCCCCCCCCCCGCCAGGCTCCGCCAGCCCTCCCGGGCCGCCCCCCTCTGCCAGGAAGGGGTCCTTTCTCACTTTCGCCGCCTCCGGACTCTTATCCATCTACCCGCAACTGCCATCCACAGGGCGCACTGTGTCCCCCGCTTATCCTCTCTCCTAACCCCCAGACTCGGACAGGCAGCCGCTCCTGTCCAGTGCTAATAGTATCCATTTGGAGCTTCCTCTGTCACCCTCATCCAGTCCTGCCACCAAAGGCCGTCGCCTCTGCCATTAAAATGTATCCACAATCCGACGTCTTCTAACTCCCCGCACCGTCCACCCGGGTCCAGCCACCCCCGTTTCCCTTCGGGGCCCCGGTCTGTTCCCTACGTGGGCGCCAGGGGGCGCCGGTCAGTAACAGCGAGGACCTCCCCGGGCCTCCGGGCCTTGGGGCCTCCGAGCCTGCGGGGTCAGCGCTTTGTTCCTTCTCTGCCCTCGCCGCGCGCTTCCTACCCCCGCTCCCCGGGCTCCAGCCACACCGGCCTCCTCGCTGCTCTTTAAACCTGCCGGGCGGGTCCTACTTCAGGACCTTTGCACAGGCTGTGCCCTCTGCCTGAAATCCACCGCCACAGCTCGGCTCCTTCATCTCTCACTCTCTTTCTCAAGAGGCATCTTCCGGTGTGTGTGTGTTGGGGGGGCGGGTTGTTTACCGCCCTTGGCCTATCTGCAACCTCGTCCACGCTTGCAGACCTCCCCGTGACCTCCAGATGTCTCCATAGACCTTTTACCCCATCGGACAAATGACCATTTACTGTGTCTGCCTTCCCAGTAGAAGGTGGGCTCGAGGGCAGAGATTTTGGCCCGATTTTGTTCACTGTTGCTCCCCCAGTATCCAGACTGACACACAGTAGGTGCTCAACAGATGCTTGTTGGGTATTTGAATAAATAAATTGCTCAGGCCCCCAGCCTGATTCAAGGTCCAACAAGGCAGAGGAGGAAGCCATCCAGAGAGGGTGGGTAACCTGCCCCAGATCACAGTGGGATTTGAACCCAAGTCGTCCGTGTTCCTAACCACAGCACTGGGGTGCCACCTACCCTCTTCCCGCCCAGCAATTCTACCTCTAGGAATCGATCTTAGATACTCTCACATTCGTGCACGTGGGTAGCCCCCGGCCGCTGCACCCCAAGGCCCCCGACGCAACCTCAGCGTCCCTCAGTGCAGCATTCCACCTGCTGCGGTCCCGAAACGGAAGCATTAACAGCTGACGCTTACAGAGCACGTGCTCTGTGCCGGGCGCTGTTCCAAGCGCTTTACACGCATTTTCTCAGTTTACCCGCCTGCAGTCTGGAGGTGTGCTCTTTCTCCTCCCCATGTCCCAGATTAGGAAACTGAGGCACAGACCAGTAGGGAACTCGGCCAAAGCCAGTGAAGAGGAGAAGCCAGGGTTTGAACCCAGGCCGTCTGGCGTCAGACAGTCATTCTGGGATGTTCCCCACTGCGCTGTACCAGCAAGAGGGCAGATGCAAGCTTGGTGTCCCAGGGGACAGAGCTAGTTCAGTCGTGTATGTCCAAAAGAGGACCCGGTGGCTGTCCTCACGTTGCTATGAAGTGAATATTGACGGCATGTTGAGGGAGTGAGCGGAGGAAAGGGAGCATAGGGCATGTGCCTGCTGCTGTTTTTAAAGGGCCAAGAGACATCAGTTGCCCATCGGAGATGAGCTAGTTAGGAGGGAGAGGCCGGGTGAGTCTTGAGGCCGAGTTTGCAGAGCAAGCTCCATGGTTTTACCTGCATGGCATGTTTGGGGGGGAGGAGGGTGCTGAAGGAGACTGAGGGTCAAAGCCCGCCTCAGCACCATCCTGAGTCCTTCCAGCTGCAAGCTGTGACTCAGTGAGCTGTGAGATCAGCTGGTGGGATACTCTTAGCACTGGAAAGAAAAGGAATATGGCAGACGGGAAAATGTCCAGCGCAGCACAGGGCGTCCAAATGCCGCTCTGTGAAATGTTTTAAATTTATAGAGGGGGTAAGTAAAGGCTGTAAGTAGCCTTCAGTTAGCTCCTGTCAGAGTCAGATTCTGCCACTTCACTTACAAAAAGATCTTGGTGAATCTCAGAACTGCAAAGGATTGTGGCTGTGAGTGTGTGTGTGTGGGGGGGACAATGTAAGTTAGCCCTTCTTCCTCCCCCCCGCCCTTAACTGTGAGATGCAGTCAAAAAAGTGAAGTCCACCGGCAGAATGTCTCTGTAAAGATACTCAACTCGTGTAAATATTTTGGTATTTGCAGCTGGAGTTGGAGACAGGAGCCTAGGACGGGAGAAAAGTGTATTTTATGCCGTGTGTGTTTTGTACCTTGGAGTGAGACTTGCATTACTTTCTCTGCGAAAGCGTGAAGACCTGAGGGGCAGTGTGTAGTGTGGCACAGGGGCTGGAGAATCGAGAGGTCTCTGTCAGGGGAGCCTGAGGCTCTGATCCCGGCCCGCGCCTGACCCCCCGTGAGACCCTGGGCAAGCGGCGGCTGCTCCCCAATCTGGGTCTCAGTTTACCTCTTTGGAGGATGGCGCTAAGGGGACCCACCATATGAGAGTATGATGTCAGAGACGAGATGATGTGCATGCGGGGGACGCCTAGCATGCAGCACTCTCTGCATAAAAGGTCATTCTCTTGACCCCTGCCAGGATGTGGCCGAGGACTAAACCCCTCATGACTATTTACCCCTGATTTCTAGCCTCTGTGAAATGCCCTGTCCTCATTCTCCCGGGTGGCCAGCAGCACAGAGAGGGCTGGTAGCCATCCAAAGCACCCGGCCCTGGTGGTCATATGGGTGAGAGGCGGCGCTTCAAGGGGCCCAGGATGCCCAGGGAGAAGGAGCAGGTCTAGGCTGGGGTGGGGGCAGTCACCCAAAGAGCTGTAGGTGTCCATTCTCCTTGGCGGGGCCTGCCAGCAGCAAAAGGTCTGGGAGTTCCAGGGCCGGACTGGAGGCTGCCACTCCCATGGTGACCTTGTTGGCGACTTCTCCTAACCGGGTCACCTGGGGTCCAGGAGTGGGGGGAAGGGTTAGAAGCTGGATAGATGGTGGTGGGGGGGGCAGGATTGGGGAGGGATCAGAAGTCACTAATCTTGGTAGGATTGAGGGTCAGGCCCAAGTGAATTAAACACCAAGTCAGGGGTCTGAGATCCTGGGGTCAAAGGTCAAGGTGCATACAGGTAAGTCAGGGAAACTCAACCAAGGGAATCAGAGGCCAGGTTTCATAGAGAAGCTAAAGGTCTGGAAGTTCAGGAGTTTGGGGGGTGAGGTATCGGTCAGGAATCCTAGAGATGGACGATATGGGGGAGTGATCAGAGGTGGAGAGAGCAGGGGTTCCCCAAGCCAGGAGGTCGGGGCTCAGGCCCGGGCTCCAGCTCAGGGTGTCCTGGGGCGCCACACCTGGACGAAGTTGCTCTCAAAGATGGAGAAGTCTCGCAGCTGGTCGAACTCGCCGCTCAGAAGGTGGCGTTGGAGCCGTCCAGGCCGGCCCGTGGGACAGGCTGGAACCAGGGCGCGTTCTAGGGGATCGAAGTTCGGGGGTCTATTTCAGGAGGCTGGGCCGGGAATTCCCCCCCACCCCAGCCCGCCGGTAGGGCTCGGGACAGCCCCACGCTGAGGGTGGGGGTTTACCGGCTATGGATCTCCGCATCTCCGGCCCCGTCCCTCACCTGGTCCAACCCCTCCAGGCCTGGTTCCGCTTCTCACCTGACATCCCACCTGGTCCCGCCCCACCTGCTCCAACGAGGGCCGGCTTAGCCTCCTGCCCCCGCCTCATCGCGACGCCCCGCCCCTTGGGAGGAGCGGAGGGAGGTGCCGGGGGAAGAAACCGGTGGGCGGGGCCGAGGTCTGTGTGACGCCACAACGCGGCGGGCCGGGAGACGCCCGTGATAGTGACGTCACGGAGGGGCGGTGCCCAGAGGGAAGGCGGTGGCCGGGCGGACGTCGGGCCCCAGAGGCGGGCGGGCGTTGCTGCGCAGGCGCAGGCGCAGGCGCAGACGCGGCGGGAAGCGCCCGGCTCGCTCCCGCGCGCTGGCTGCTGGGAAGGGCCAAGATGGCGGCGGCCGGCGGCGGGACGACTCGGCTGCTCCTGCTCTTGCTGATGGCGGCGGCAGCCCCTAGCCGGGCGCGAGGCAGCGGGTGCCGGTCCGGGCCCGCTGTGCGGGGGGTGAGTACTCGTTGGTGGGCACGGGAGGGCGGGGCTGACGGGAATCGTGGGTCTCGGGCCTTGAAGTCGGTAGAGGTGGGAACGAGGCTGCGCAGGGCCGAGAGGGAAGAAGAGGTGAAAGCCGTGGAAAGCAAGGCTGCACTTCTGAGCAGGCAGCGGCCGCACGACTGGGATAAAGCGAGGGCATAGTGAAGAAGGGTCTGGTGGTAAATATGCATGAGGGGGCGGGGCTCGGGCGAGATCTCGGCACCTGGGCATTCAGTGCGGAGAAGACGCAGCTGTACCCAAGGAGAAGGTTGGGGCCAGAATGTCCTCTCCACGTTCTAATTCCGGGGATCCACAGTCGTGAATATGCATGAGGAAGTGTGCCCCGGATGGAATCCTGGCGAATCTGACGTCAGGGCGGCTCGAGAGAGTGGACAGTTCTGCCTCCTGAATATGCATGAGGCGGGCGGGATCTCGAGCTCCAGGATTAAGGTCTGGAAACGAGGTCGCGCAGGTGCGAGGGGGTAGAGTGAGGGGGCGGGGAGGTGAATCGGAGGTAGGAGAAATTTGGAGATTTGGAGAGAAAGACGGTGTGGAACCTTGTATGTGTTTGATAAGAGGCGGAATACGAGCGGCCTCGTGATTTTTGGGGCCATTAAGGTAAATACAAGGCCGCTTGAAAATTAGCTTGGGAAGGAAGCGCAGGATGCTCTTCAATTCAGGAATATTTATGATACTAAGTGTGAACGTGACCTGGAGATAGTTGTCTTGGAAACGAGGTTACGCTTGTTTGCAGGCTCTGGTTTTCTGGGAACCGTCCAGAGCTTACTTAACGTTTTCATGAACTAGGTGGTTCCCAGTGGAATCATGGGCAAGCATCAGTGTTTGGATGTATGAAAATAAGGCTCCTCTCTCAGCCCGCCGGTCCGTCTGGGGGTCCAGCACCGCCGAGGGCTCTGTTAGTCTTCACTTGGGGCCCTCTCTGCCACCTGCAGGCTGGGATGGAAGGCCGAGAGAGCGAGGGCTGTGGCACCGTGGGCCTGTTGTTGGAGCACTCGTTTGAGATCGGTGAGTCCAGCAGTCTTCGCCTGCACACTTGACCTGGTGCCTCGTGAAGTCAGGAGCTCAGGTCTGGGTGTCAGGCCGTGTGAGACACACCATCCACTTACTAAAAGCTTTGCTCCTTGGAGGCTGTTTGCATCACACTGGGGAGCTGGCGGGGTGGGCCCGAGAGAATAGAAACTCTGCCTTTAACTAGTCTCATAGCTGTAGCACAAATTTGTTTCAGGAGGGTCAGTGAAACAGTAATAACTCCAGAGCGGACTTTTCTCACTAGTCACCCGTGCCCTGTACTAGTGATTAGATGCTCTGCATGTATGAATTCGAAACGTCCTCACAACAGTCCTGCAAGGTGGTAGGTGTTAGTGATAGTCTCATTTTCCAGAAGAGGAAACTTAGGATCAGAGAGGCACCATGCAAGGTCCTTTCGTAAGTGAATGGCAGAGCTGGGGCCCACTCCACAGCCCAGCGTAAACAATGGCCACGATTCAGGTGTCCAGAGTCCCAGGGCACAGACGTCAGTACAGCCCTGGGGTTAATAATCGAGTCTGAGACCCCAGACTCAGGGCCACTTGTTATATACACCGAATGCAGGAGCCTTTGTAGACCCCTTAAGTCAGACCCTGGCATCTACCCCAGAAAACCCCACTGATTGTGACAGGTCCCGGCCCCACTCTTGGGAGCTTCTGAGCTCCGCATCCCCTATATTTTGCAGGTGGGAAAACTGAGGCTCAGAGGTTATGTGACTATCTGTGGGTCACCTGGCAAGGCACCAGCAGGGCTTAGGAGCTGTGGGGTTCAGGTGTCTGCCCTAGGCTGCTCTGTGAGGATGTGGTAAGGTCTCCCCAGTTTGCAGGGGGGGAATGACCAGGTTGAGGAACGGTGCTGTGGCGGGGTGCTCAGTCCGCTCAGGCTCCCCACAGATGACAACGCCCACTTCCGGAAACGGGGCTCGCTGCTCTGGAACCAGCAGGACAGCACCTTATCCTTGTCACAGCGGCAGCTCAGTGAGGAGGAGCGGGGCCGACTCCGGGTGAGGAGAGGGGACCTGGGGCTCGGCAGGCAGGGCGGGGGGACACGTGTGCCCTAGAGTGTGACATGCATGCCTTGAGGCCTCCGCCCAGCACGCCATCTCCCCCACAGTTTTCACACGACCGGCTCCTGTCACCCTTTCAGAGTCAGCCAAGGCTTTCCGTGGTCAGAACAAGGCTGCTTGCGGGAGAAATATGTCCCCATGATCGCCACGGTTGAACAAAACAATGTTACTTTTCCCGTCGCCCGGCTTTGCACCCCCCTCCAGGGCCAGGCTCCTCCGCCCAGGCCTGCTCGGCCTCCCCGAGGGTGGCGGAGGGAGTTGCTGGGGCTTCAGGCAGCAGGATGAAGAAGGAGGGGCTGAGGGAGCAGCCATATTTCAGGGAAATCTGGCAAAAGCTGCCACGGTCCACTTCCACTCTGTCCTTTTCGCCAGAGGGAGCTGCAAGGGAGGCTGGGGGCGCAGGCTTATTCCGTGGGTGCCCTCCCCATGGGAGGTGTTGGGGCGAAGTTCGCCCCGGCTGCCCTCCTGGGTGGTGGCTGTGCGATTCTCTGTCACAGCCACCCGCTGAGAGAATTCGCTGCTCACGTAACTGGGGAGTCCAGGTGCAGGGCGAGCGGCAGGTGCGGCTGGAGCCAGGCCTGGGGAGAGTGTCTTCGGGACTCACTCCATGCTGGGCTGGGCCCTGCTCTCGTCGTGGTCGCTTCTCCCCCTGGTGGGGCACCCCAGCAGCTCCTGGTCTCATCCACCAGCAGGGCCAGCCCAGTGGGAGAAGTCCTGGGCTGGCTCAGCTCAGCTGGCCAGGGAGCTGGGGATACCGGCGGGGTGAGGCTGGGGGAGGGCAGTGTCGCCCAGCGAGTGGCGGGCACCGTCCCTCTCACCGCCACCCCCTCTGCCTGCCCTGCAGGATGTGGCAGCCCTGAACGGCCTGTACCGTGTTCGGGTCCCGCGGCGGCCTGGGGTCCCTGACGACCCGGAAGCCGGCAGCTTCGTCTCCTCCTTCATCCCCGCGGTGAGTCAGTGATGGGCACTGGCCTGTCCTGGCTCCTCCCACCCGCTTGGCCAGCTTCCGTCGTCCATGCTCCAGTGTAGGCGGGCGGGGAGAACTGGGACCTGGCCTTTCCCTAAAAGTCTCCCGGGCTGCAGGGCGACAGACCGGGTGGTGGGTGCTGAGGAGGGCAGCCCAGGGCCTCATGGGCTTGTGCCTGAGGCGGGCAAGCAGCCGTGGAGGCTTTGAAAGATGCTTCTGGGGCCGTGGGAGGGGCAAGAGGCTCAGGGGTCCCAGTGTGGGCGTGGCCTGGGCAACAGCCCCTGTCCCCTCCCCTCCTGACCCCACCCCTCCCAGTGCTCTCTAGTGGAGTCGCACCTCTCAGACCAGCTGACTCTGCACGTGGACGTGGCTGGCAACGTGGTGGGCCTGTCGGTGGTTACACATCCCGGGGGCTGCCGAGGCCACGAGGTGGAGGACGTGGACCTGGAGCTGTTCAACACCTCAGTGCGGCTGCAGCCGCCGGTCACGGCTCCAGGGTGAGGTTCGAGGGGTACAGCCGCGGCAGGAGGGTGGGGGATGGCACAGAGGCCCCAGCGAGGCCATTCCCGGCCTTCGCCAGAGTCCTCGCCAGCCAACCAGCCCCTCGCCCTGGGTCCTTCCTGCGCTGCAGGCCTGAGACGGCGGCCTTCATCGAGCGCTTGGAGATGGAGCAGGCCCAGAAGGCCAAGAACCCACAGGAGCAGAAGTCCTTCTTCGCCAAATACGTGAGTGGGGCCCGCCCTGCTCCCCGTCCTCTGGGCCTCTGCGCGCACGCCATGGGCCCCGGGCTGAGCCCGGGCCTGGTTGGAGCAGGGAGCGCTGGAGCCCTGCGCCCACCCTGCCCGTGGCCACCTACAGTGGTGGTCATGGGCGTCCAGTCCTGGTGAACGGCCGGCCCAGCGCGGGTAGTGCGGGAGCCAGGGCACCCGGGGGGGCGGTGGGGGACAGACGCGGCACGGCCAGCGCCAGTCTCGAGTGGAGACCTGTTTGGAGGAAGGGCAGAGAGGATGGCTGAGGTCAGGGCAGCTCGCGGCGGGGGTGCTGGGACGAGGGTCTGGGGGAGAGGATGAGGCCTGGGCCGGGCCAGGGCCGTGAGGCTAGAGGAGAGACGGCCGAGATTTCAGAGGGACAGGCTGGTTGGACGGAGGGCGCAGGCGGGGTCCCCTAGCCAGGCCCCAGAGATGGGCATTTCTGGGAGGGGTGTTTGGGGTGGCAGTGCTCAGGATGGAGGCACCCAGCAGTCCGGTCTGGAGCTGAGGAGGGGGCGGGCCTGAACCGGCCCTGGAGCCGGGGTGCTGGGGCTGGAGGAGGCTGCCCCACCTGAGCCCAGGCCTGGGGTGGTGGGCAGGGCCGGGGCAGGGCCTTCCGGCCTCAGCATGGCCTTGGCGGCTGAGCTGCGGGGAGGCTGAGGCCCCGAGAGGCCGAGGGCTCGCTTGCACTGGCTCTGCCTTCCCCGCTGGCCCTGACCCGCGCCCCCTCCCTCCTCAGTGGCACCTCATCCTGGGGGGGGCCGTGTTGCTTACCGCCCTGCGTCCTGCCGCCCCTGGGCCCGCGCTGTCACCACAGGAGGCCTGAGTGAGGACGCGCCCCCTCCCGCCTCTGCCCTCCCCGTCCCCCACCAGCCCTTCCTGCCCCGTAGTGATGTAGGGGACCTGGGCCCCCCTCACTGTAGCGACCCCCGCCCCAACTTCCCCGCCCGTGGGGAAGCTGCCTCCGCGCTCAGCCCTCTCTGTTTCTGTGTCGATGTCTGTCTGTCCGTTGCCAGCGTCTTCCCGGCGTCACAGCTGGCTCGCAGTGGATGTACATCGTTCCCGTCGTCCTGTTCCTCATGATGTCGGGAGCGCCGGATGCCGGTGGCCAGGGTGGTGGTGGCGGTGGGGGGGGTAGCGGGGGGGGCAGTGGCCGGTGAGTGGCCCAGGGCCAGCGAGCACCCCATCCTCTCACCCAGGGGTTCCCTTCCTGCTCGTGCCTGTGGCATTGATCCTCCCCAGAAGGATTCACCGGCCCCCCATCCCGGAGGGTGGGAGCGCAGCCTCCCCAGGAGTGCCTTCCCGTTGGGCACTGGCATTCCTGTCGGCAGGGGGAGGCCAAGTTCTGGGCCCCACTGTACCCCCAGAGGCTTGGCTTCCCCACAGGATGGAGCCCAAGCTCCTGGGTCCTCCTGATCCCTTGTTTAGTATCCTAGCCCCCCCAAGCCCTGTAGTCCGGGAACAGGCCGGTTCTCCCCAGCTTCTGTGCCTTTGTCTTCACCCCGGCTCCCCCGCCTGCTAGATGGCCCCTAAAGTGGCTGACACAGTCCCTCGAGGGCACAGAGCAGGCCCGGGCTGGCCGTGGGTGCCTTGCTCCATCCCTCCCCAGTCCCGCCCTGGGGCCTTGCCCCGCCCCGCATCTGCCCCGGATGCCAGGCCCTCCGTGGGCTCCTGGGCTGGAGGAAACGATGTCTAAAAGCAGAACAGAACAACTAATGACATTTCGCAGAGTTTGGAGCCTGGCAGTGTGAACCCTTCCCTGCCTGGACCGTCTTCCTTGGCACGTGGCAGTGGGTGGGGACGGCTGGGCCTTTTTCATTTATTTTCTCCCTACCACGCACCCTTAACGTGCCCGATCTCGTCTGGTCTCAGAAGCTAAGCAGGGTCGGGCCTGGTTAGTACTTGGATGGGAGACCACCTAGGAAGACCAGGTGCTGTAGGTGGGAAAAATAGGGGATTGTAAGATGACAAAGTCCTTGCAATCTGTGAGGTCGACCAAGAGTTGCCTCACCTAAAAATAAAAGAAAAATAAATTTTAAAAAAGAAAACTAACAGGAGAATATGTTGAAATATATAAAGTTTTGGAAAGTTACAACTTCCAGCAGCCAGATGCACTTGTTGGCCTGGCTCGAGGTGGCCCGCGCGTGTGTGTGTGTGTGTGTGTGTGTGCGTGCGTGTGTGCGTGCGCACGCACGCGGGGCGTGTGCAGATGGGGTGGCTGTTGGGTTGCTTTGTGACACACGAGGCACCAGCTCCGCCCACTGTCCGGCGCTGCTCCTGGCTCCTGCACAGTCCTCAGTGCCCGGTGGCCTGGTCCTGTGTGCGCCCGAGGAAGGTCACCGGAGCCCAAGCAGCCAGGGGCATTCCCTCGAAGGCGAGGGCGACGGAGGCGACACTGGAACCGGAGTGGCTGGGCAGAGGAAGCCGCCCTCTGCCAGCGGCCCGGCCACGGGACAGCACCCCCAACAGGCATCTCCCCGGCACTGCGCCTCGCGGCACGCTGGTGTGATTTCTGACGGCGTCCTTGGCCTTCGCTCAGCGGTGGCACTCGCGCGTCTGAATCCTCTGGGTGGGCCGATGTTGCCGAGACCTGAAGGAGCCCTCCGACGCTCAGAGTCCCCCCAGGGGCCTTCCACCCTGTGTCACTCCCTCTACACAGGGTCCCCAGCCCCCAGCCTGCAGACCGGTACTGGTCTGTGGCCTGTTAGGAACCAGGCCGCACAGGAGGGGAGCGGTGAGTGGGCGAGCGAAGCTTCATCCGCATCTGCAGCCGCCCCCCAGCGCCAGCGTCCCCGCCTCAGCTCCGCCTCAGGTCACCAGGCGTTAGATTCTCATAGGATCCTGGTCCCTGGTGCCACAGAGGTTGGGGACCGCAGCTTTAGCTGACCGCAGAGGTGACGCTGTCTTGGACAGTGTTCCCGACTTGGGGTTCCTGCTCCTTTGTCTCACTGGCAAGTGTCTTCTCTCCCCAGTCATTCGCCGCGCAGCTTTGTTATTAATGGATTGCGATTCAAGGTCTTTATTTATCTAATTACATTCATTTCTTCTACGACTTCCTCTTGTGCTCCAGCCGGCACAGTTATTCTGTGGTACGTTCTAGTCATTGTCGGAGCTAGTCCAGGCTCCCCGGGGCGCTGTCCTTATTAAACTTCTCCCCCAGTTCTTACCTGTGCCTGGAGAGCTCATCCAGCAAGGTTTCATTTTGTTGGCCAGCGTCTCCGGGGGTGTAGCATGAACCTCAAAAGGTACTGGGGGGTCCAAATCAAAAAGCCTTCCGCTCGGCCCGGCCCGATACCCTTTCTCTCGCCAGGGGCCACCTGAGGTCAGGCTCAGGCGCGTTGCCATGGAGGTCTCTACACACACAAGCCAGTGTGGCTGTCACTAGTTTTGCAAACATGTGTGGCTCTCGCTTTGCACCCTTCACTTGATATAGGCTGGGGAGCGTTTTATCTGATACAAAACGTGCTCTCGTTTGTGACATGGTTGGTTCTGAGTTGATTTCTTGGTCCTCTGTCGTGATTCTTGGTCCTCTGTCAGTGGACCTTTGGGTCATTTCCTCCGGGAATCACCAGACACCTGCATCATTTTGCACACACGTGTATGTGCTGCAGGCCACGCCATCAGGTGGGAGCTTGGCGGGGACAGCCTCAGCCCCTACCCATCCACACTGGAGGTTTCAGAGGGCGACCGCACTGATGATTCCCAAACCACCTCCCCCTCAGACCCCCTCTGGTCTCCAGACCCATGGCGCCTGCCCCAGGAAGTGTCTCAGGGACCACTGAGGACGTCGGGGTCACCCACCAGCCCCCAGTTGGAGCTTCTGTAGAAATCTGCTGCACCTCGCGGGCAGGCGCCTTGCTGTTCCTCCCTGCCTTTAATCGGCCCAGCCGCCGCCTCGCCTCCAGCACCCCCTCCAGCCCATCCCCCTCATGGGGGTTTTTCTGACACCCAAGCTGATCCTGCTTCTCCCCTGCTCACAACCCTCCCATGGCTCCCCGGTGCCTTCAGGACAGAGTCCCGGCCCCTGAGGCCTGTTAGTTTCTGATCTGTTCCTTGTTAATTACCTCTCACCCTTCCCCAGCCTCCATTCATGAGCCAGTCAGATCCCACAGGCTCAGTCCTCACCCAGCCTCGGAGCCCCACCCCTCCTCGTCCCTCCGTGTCCCTTCTCTCCGTCCCCAGTGAGCTCATGTTCCCTCCTGGACCCCCACCCCAGCCTTCTCCCCAGCCTCCTGACCTCTGAGGGCCTCCGCGAGGTGAGCGTTCAGCGGTGCTCCCCTCCTGTTTCCTGCCTCACCCCTCGGAGGCCCCCCTCGCCGTACAAAATGTCGCCGGCTCCCGGGACGGGTTTCATGTTAGCATGGAGGTGTCCCTAGCACGTGGTGTGTGGCCAACAATCTTTTAAAATATGAGGCTAGTTTTGGTATTTAAACTGCCCCCCCCACACTACCCCAAA
>NW_024347852.1:176670-176978 GCF_902729225.1 Pteropus medius | reverse complement strand
CCACCCCCGCCCCGTCCCATGTTCTGGTCACTGTCCTTTGCGAGGACCATTCCCAGGGTCTAGGGCAGCTGGGTTGCAGCTCCACCCCTCGCCAGGCCTCCATGCAGTCCGAGACTCAGGCCACCTGCCACCCACACGACTCCCTCCCTGGAGAGAGGGGGCCTTGCGGGAAGGTCGGGGTCCCCGGAAGCCTCTGTCCTGTCCCGTGCTGGGCCTCGGGGGCGCTGGGCACCTGTGTCCTCTGCGAAGGGGGAGTTGGTGAGGTGTTCCCGATGCGAATGCGCTCGCTCTGCCTGGGGGAGGAGATG
>NW_024347852.1:174140-174715 GCF_902729225.1 Pteropus medius | reverse complement strand
CCGTGCTCTGAGCACAACCAGGAGCCAGGAGGCCGACGTGAGCAGCAGATGGGAGAGGAAGCGAGGTGAGGGACAGGAGGAGGGACAGGCAGACGCAGGGAGCGGGGCGCAGAGGGCCGGCCGCCTGCCCCGGGGCGCCCCCCGAGCCCTCGTCCTCTGTGGAGCCTGGGACGCTGGCGCCTTGGTCTCCTCGAGGCCCCCCGGGGGGACGGGGACTCGGGAGGAGAGGAGGGGCTCCCAGGGAGGGCGGGGTTGGTGGAGGAAGGGGAGACGGGACAGGACCTGGTCGGAGGATTAGAAATGGGGAGGAGTCTGCGTGAGATGAAGAGGGATGAATGGGGTCGGCGTGAAAGGCCAGAGCGGTGAAGAAAACGGACGGACGGACGGACGGACCGTGGAGGGAGGAGGGGGCGCAGCGGCGTGAGGAAAAGACAAGACAGACGTGGTCACGAAGGCGTGAGCCGCGGACAGTGGAAGGAAGTGCGAGGGACACTGGTGTGTGTGTCAGAGAGACAGACGGAGCAGAGACAGATGGAGGGACAGAGAGACGGGGGAGAGAGACAGAGCGAGAGAGA
>NW_024347852.1:171163-173628 GCF_902729225.1 Pteropus medius | reverse complement strand
GCATGGGGGGCGGAGCAGAGGCGCGCGGGGCGGGGCGGGGGGCGGGGCCGGAGGAGGGCGGAGCGAGGTGAGTGACAGGCAGTTCTCCCCGAGCCGCAGTTTCCTACCCGCTTCGCCAGGTGGTGGGCGCGGTGCCCGCCCGGGACTCAGAGGCCAGCGAGGAGTCCGTGCCCCCCCGGCGGGCACGCGCGCCCCCCAGGTCCCGCCGCAGCGCTTTCTTTGTTGCTGGCTCTCGCGGTCCCGCTGCGTCCCCCTCCTCCCCCACGCGCTGGGATTATTGTCCCCGTTATTTTCCCGATGAAGAAATAAACTTGGAGCCCAGTCCGTTGCGTCCTCATCGTGTGAGGGCGATGCTGAACCCTCCCGTCCGGAAAAGTCAGGGCGCCCACCCCCGCCCCGCCGAGAAGGAAGGAGAGAGAGAGGGAGCCGGGGGAGCGGAGGGGGCGGGGACGGACAGGGTCGAGGGGGCCGCATCAGTGCACGGAGATTACCCGGCACACAGCCGATGCTCAATTAGTGCCCCCCATTCCCGGTGGAGAGCGCGGAGAGCAGGCGGGGAGGGAGACTGAGGAGGGGAAGCCGTGCTTATGAAGAGCCTGGCGCACCGTAGGTGCTCAATAAATGCCCATGCCCGCCTTCGGGGGAGAGGGGATAAGTGAGCACGGAGGAAACACAGGAGCAAAGACAGCCTAAGGCATACAGTAGGTGCTAGTTAAGTGTTAGTTCTTTTCCCGGGGGAAAGGCGGAAGGGCGGGAGGGAAACAGTCCGGCAGAGAGAATGAGCAGGAGAAACTGTCAGGGGAGGGTATATCCGAGCCGTGGGCGCACAGTAGGGACTGAATGAACGCCCACTCCCCGCCCCGGCAGCACACAGCTGGTGCTCCATACGTGCCCGTCTCCTCCCCCAGGAAGAGCTGGCAGGGCAGAGGAGACGGGGAGAAGCTGCAGTTGAGAAGAAACGGGGAGAAGAGAGAAAAGTCGGAAGAGAGCGGGGCGCGGAGTGGGGGGGACGAGGCGGTGGGTACACAGGAGGCGCTCAGTAAGTGCACCTCGGAGGCGAGAGAGCAGGCGGGAAAGGAAGGTGCGGACGCGGCGAGGGGGCGGGGAGGCCGGCTGAGGCGGCCGCGTGCACAGGAGGTGACAGGGCTGCGCGGAGGGCTGAGGTCCCCACGGGGGCAGCTGGGCGGGGTGGGGTGCACGGGGAGCGGGCAGCGCGAGCGAATCGCGGGGCACACGGGAGGCGCTCCGCTCCGGAATTACTTGTTTTCTTCCCCCAGAAAGAGCAGAATGAGCAGCAGGAAGGAAGAGAATTCAGAGATGCAAAAGCAGGGAGAACCGAGGGGCGGAGGGGGTATGAGAAAATGGTCTGCACACAGTAGGTGATCGATAATTGCCTATTTCCATCCTCGGCAGAGAGTGGAAGGAGCAGAGAGCACGGGCCGGTGGAGACGGGGAGGAGGAGATGGAGAAGGCACAGGCGGCCGCCTGGCATACCACAGGCGCTCAGTACATGCGTGTCCTTTGCCTTGGAGGAGAGCAGAGAGGCCAGGGAGACAGAGGGCAGAGGCGGGGTGGGGGGTGGAGGGAGAGGTGCACAAAGCGTCGGGCACACAGTAAGCACTCAGTATGTGTCCATTCCCTCCCCCGCGAAGGAGCTGAAGGTCAGAAAGGAGAGGAAACGAATAGAGAGGGAAGGAAGGAATTGGGGAAGAAAAGCGTGTCATGACAGGGGGCTGTACATTTCCCGGCACACAGTAGGTGCTCAGTAAATGCCCATTTCCTTCTCAGGAGAGACCAGGCAGATCCAGAAGAAGCGAAAGGAATCAGGGTGCAAGCGTCGGGAGAGAGAAAGAGTGTGAGGTGCAGAGGCAGTGTGTGGGGATTGCTTGGCAAACACTAGGAGCTTAATAAATGCCCATTTCCTCCAAGGAAGGGAGCCAGAAGCGCAGGAAGAACAAGGAGAGGCCGTAGGAAGGGGCTGGGAGAGAAGAAAGGGAGTCTCTGGGGAGGAGACAAAGAGAGTTTCAGGAATTACCTGAACAGGCTGGGGACAGAAGGAGCCAGAACAAGGCAGGGTGGGGGGCACTCTGAGGGGTGGAGAGAACCTCCCAGTTACAACCCACCTGCCCCCCAGCTGCCCCGACTGGAACCAGGACAAGGGCACACTGTCCCGGGCCTGGCACAGCCTGGTGGGAGGAAGGGGGGCTGCCTGGCCCTTGTCTGCCGTGTCGGGGGCCGGGGTTGGGGGGAGTCGGGGGGTCTGGGCCCACCCACTCTCTGTCTCCGTCTCTCCCGCTGAGTTTACATCCCTCATCTCACTCGCTGCGTCTCTGTGTCTCTTGTCCTGCCGTCCTACTGTCTCTCCCATCTCGGGGTCTGTGGACCCTCTCGGTCTATGCCTCTGAGTCTCTGGGTCTCTCCCCCATCTCTTCGTCGGTCTCTCGGCCTGTTTCTTGCTGTCTCTG
>NW_024347852.1:167223-168367 GCF_902729225.1 Pteropus medius | reverse complement strand
GAACTGTTAAAGTCCCCCAGGGGGTCCTGTTTCCTCGTTTTCCTCCCCACCTGAGAGCTGGGGTGCGAGGGGTGGAGATCGGGGCCACACAGGCCAGACCCAGAGCTGGGGCTCAGGAGGCCGGCAAAAGGCTGACAGAACAGGAAGGGCCAGCGGGCCCTGAGGAGAAGGACAGACACTGGATGGGGGCCTGTCTGATCCCACCGGCCGCCCTGGGGGCCCCCCCTCCCCTTGGTCACCTCTTCGCCTTCCCCTCCTGCCTGGGCTCCCTCCGCTTGGGGGCCCACGCCAGCCCCAGGGCCTTTGCTGGGCTGCTCTGCCTGGCCTGCTTTTCCTGTAGACCCGCTCCTGGCCCCCTCCCTCCAAGAGGTGAGGCCGCTGCCCTAAATGCAGCCTAATGACCGGCTGCTCTAGCGACGTCCATGGCTTATAAAACACACACTGATTGTCTCAACACCTGCAGTGCCCAAAAGTCCAGAATGAGTCTCACTGGGCTAGAGTCCGGGTGCGGGCAGGGCCCTGGGGACAGCCTGCTCCTAGAGTCGCTCTCCCTTCCTGGGTCGGGGGCCGTTCTGTCTTCAGGCCACCCTGCTGCAGCTCAGCCTGTCCCTTAGCGTCTTTCTCGGCTCCTCTCCCTATCTCAAGGTCAGCTGCCCAGCGGCCCTGATTCCCTCCGCCGCCTTCATTCCCCTCGGCCTGTCCTCAGGTCTGGGGATTAGGACAGGGACATCTTTGGGGCCCATCACTGCAATCGATGGATGAGAACTGACCACCAGGAGATAAAGCCTTGCTTTCTCCATGGCACTCATCCCACCGGACACTCTCGGGGGCACCTATTGGTCCCCTGCTGGCCTCTCTCGGTCACCGGGATGCGGGCTTCACCAGGGCAGGAAGGAGGCTGAGGCTGAGGGGCTGAGGCTGAGGGGCTGTAGCTCGCAGGTGGTCACAAGGCGGCGGGGAGCCAGCGTCTGGGCTGTCAGCAGGGCCTGCCCGGTGCCCTCGGACCCAGCAGCGACTGTTGGACGGGCCTAGTCAGACTCAGGGCCAGGCCGGGAGCAAATCTGCGCGTTTATTGAGGCAGCAGCGGTACTGGGGAGTAGGGGGTGCGGGGGCGGCGCTGGGGCCACGGCAGGCGCCATGGGGT
>NW_024347852.1:166451-167003 GCF_902729225.1 Pteropus medius | reverse complement strand
CCCTGCCGCTCGCGGCGAGGGGCCCGGTCGCCTGCCCTCACCTGACGCCGTCCTCGTCCCCCAGGACCTCGGGCGCCCGCAGCTTGGAGTCCAGGTTGTAGTAGATGCCATTCACCTGGCGCAGGGCCACCCAGTGCCGCCGGCGCAGCGGCAGCGACAGCAGCCCCAGCGACACGGGCGAGGGCAGGTTGAGGATCAGCCCCAGCACCTGCGGCAGGGCCAGCTGAGACAGGGGCCTGTGGGGGCGGGGCGGGGACCCCGTGGTCAGCGCCCGACGTGCCGAACGCGTGTGGCCCGGCTGGCCTGGGAGTCAGCCCGCCCCGCCTCCTTCAGCTCGCCCGTCCGTCCTCCCCCCCAGCGCGGACTCACTCTCCACCCGCCCGTCACCCACCCGTCACCCACCCACTCAGCCATCAGAAGCCCTCAGTCAACCACAAGCAACTGCCATCCGCCCACCCAAGCCTCCTACCACCGCCTCCCCAGCTCCCACCCACGCGTCACGTGTCCGCCACTGATCTGCGCATCATCCGCCACACGCTCCCCCCACCAACC
>NW_024347852.1:135291-166440 GCF_902729225.1 Pteropus medius | reverse complement strand
ACCGCCTCCCCAGCTCCCACCCACGCGTCACGTGTCCGCCACTGATCTGCGCATCATCCGCCACACGCTCCCCCCACCAACCGCCGACTACCGTCCACCCGGAACATCATCCGCCCTTCACTCAGCCTCATCACCCGGTCACCGCCTTCTCAGCACCTCCAGCCACCCATTCAGCATCTAGTCGGTCACCTAGTTATCAGCAATTTACCCATCATCCACCTGTCGGCTCCTCCACTGATCGTCTGGGCCTCTCCTCCCACCTCCCAGCCCCCACCCACCTGCCGCCCATCTCCCTCTTCCTCTGTCCTTCCGATCCGCCCGTTCCCCTCCTCCTGCTTCGTCCGGCGCTGACGGCCATCACACGCAGTGCCCAGCCCCACGCACGTGACACAGTGCCCTGGGTCGCACCTCCTCCTGTCCCACCACACGGCGGCCAGGCCCAGCCCCTGCAGGGCAGCCATAATCACGTTGACGTCATAGTTGCCGGTGCCCAGGAGGCTGCGATGAGGGTTCAGTCGGGAGTCTGGGGCCAGCCTGGTTGGGGGGAGAGGGGGCAGAGCTTGAGTTAGAGCCCCTGGGAGGGCCTCAGCCTCCCCACAAAGCAGGAGAGTCCCAGGGTGTCACCCACCCTTTGAACCCTTCCTTCTCTTCAACCCCTGCGACTCAGCAGCCCCCGGCCCCACTCCTCCTGGCTGACTCTCTCTGCTCTGTCCCTACTTCCAGTCCCTCTCCCACAGGGCCCAGGGGGCCCTTTCTGCACTCAGTGCTGACCCTGTCCCTCCCCTGCTCCCAGCCCTCCCTGGTGCCCTGTCACCCCAAGACAGAGTCCCAGCCCCTCAGCCCAGCCTTCCAGGTCCCGCATGGCCAGGTCCCAGCTGGCCTCCTAGCCTCAGCCCCAGCTTCTTCCCAGCCACCTGTCCCCAGCCACCTCTCTCATGCTCCTGCCCCCAGCCTTTCCTCTGGCTGTCCCCCAGCCCGGGAGGGCCACTGGCCACCACTTGTCTCTCTGGCCCTGCCTCTCAGAACACCCGCACGTTTGTTCTCTATCTGGGCCCTTGGTGGGCAGGGCGGCGGGAGAGGCTGGAGCCGGGGAGGTTTGTATTATTTTCCCGTGCACGTTTCCCTGGCCTCCTCAGGACAGAGCTCATATTGGACATGTCTCTGGGTCTCCAGTGTGGCCCTGGCATGAGTCGACTGTTCCCTCTGTTAAATGACAGAGACGAGTCAATTCGCCAGTAATCAGTCTGAGGGGCTGGGACTCAGCCTGAGGATGCTGGGGAGCCACGGGAGGGCTTTGGCCAAGAGAGGGGGACACAAGGTCATGGGTGTAGGAACACGTGAGGCCCGAGTGGACTGGAGCCTGGAGGCTGGAGGTCCAGAGGATGATGGGGCCCAAGCTGGGGCCCAGGCTGCAGGGAGGGTGGGGAAAATGGCAGAGAGATAATAAAGAAGCGATGTTTGAAACCTTGACCAGTGAAGAGGAACATTCCAGGCTTCCAAGAGGAGAAGCCGTGCCCGACAGAGGATGGTCTACCCAGGGCCACCTCAGCGGGGCTCCTTTAGGGACTGGAGGGCAATGTGGTTCTCGGGGAGCGGTGAGATGCGAAGCTGCAGAAGTCGGCGGGGAGCAGAGCACACAGAGCCTTGGATATCGGGCTGTGAGCCTTGGGACTTCTCCCAGGGGTGCTGGGGAGCCGCAGCGGTAGCCCTGGGGTGTGTGCAGGGTGGACTGGAGGGGAAAAACCAGGAGCTGGGAGGTCAGAGGGGAAGTGGGGGCCAGGGTCTGGATAAGAGGCTGAGGTTTGAGTTGGAGGCCCTGGGGATGGACAGATGTAGGAAGCAACATGTCCGTCTCTGAGACCCAGGGTGCAGCCCAGGCGTATGATGGAGTAGCAGACAGCCCCTGGGCCCCACCCTTGCCTCTCTGCGACCCAGGTGGGTGCCCCGCCTCTTTGAGCCCTGCCTCTCCAAGGGTGCGGGTGGGTGATGGTCACCTCTTGCAGATCTCATCGGCAGCCTCTTGGCTAAAGAGCCGCTGCTGGAGGACGTTGTTGAGGGCGTGGACGGCACACAGCTCCAGGCGCTGCTGCTCGTGGTACACAGAGGGCGGACCCTGGGACATGCCGCCCTTGGCTCCTGCTTGGGAGACGACGGAGAAAGGGCTCAAGGGACCAGGATCTGGAGGTCCACCCTGTCAGCAGACTCTGGGGGCACCACCACTGGGGTGGGGGCTCGGGGCGGCCTGAAGGGGGCCCTGACCTTGCTCCGGGAGGCTCTTCTGGCAACTGGGGACCTCCATTCCCCATTCTTAAGGAAAAAGCTCCTTTTCCTGCTCACTTAGCAACAGAGGACCACCCTCACCACATCACTAAGTGAAAAGGTCCTATGGTGGTCACCTAGCAACAGAAAACCCCCCCTCAGGTAACAGGATCCCTCTCTGGTTACCTAGCGACAGCGAACCCTCCACCCCACTAGGTAACAAGTCTCTCCTCCGGTTACTTAGCAACAGAGGAATCCTCCTCCCCAGTCTCTAGGTACAGGGTCTCTTCTGGTCGCCTAGCAACAGACGACTCCCTTCCCTTGTTACGAAACAGGGTTTTTTCTTCCTGTCGCCCGGCAGCAGGGCACCCTCCCCGCACACGATGGAACAGAGCCCTTTCCCCAACCCGTACCCCAACCGCGGCGCTTGCCCGTTGCCAAGGAACGCCCCTCACCCCTCCTGCCTCTCTGCTCGCCGGAACCAGGAGCTCCCGCATCCCCTTGGGCGGCGGCTCCGGGCTCCGAGTGTGGGGCACAGCGCTGACTGGGCAGGCGGGACGGACTACAGCTCCCGGCGGCACCCGCGAGCGCTGTTGCTCCGCACAGAGCGTTTGGGCAGCGAGATCCGGAAGTCCGCTGGTGCCGCGAGAACGCGGGAAGGCAACCTCCGTCATCTCGGGCCGAGAACCCCGGAAGTGTTCCGTACAGAGGCCCCGCCCTTCACGCGTCACCCCGCCCCCTGCTGCTCAGAGGATTCTGGGAAATGTGGCGGGTGCGCTCTCGCGAGAGCGTCCGGGCATTTAGCTCCTGGGGGGTGTGGCTGCCTCCCAGTATGGCGGGAAGTGTGCGTCACGCGTGAGGACGCGGTGTGACGTCATAGAAGGGTGACATGGGAGTGGCGACACCAAGCTGTGCAGAGAGAATAAGCCCCAGTCTTTACTGAGACGGGACGGAGGCCCGGGCAGCAGCGGGACGGTGGCGGTGGCGGCAGATGAGCCGAGGGTGTGCTCTAGTGAAGGGCTTCTCAGCAGAGATGGATCCCCGGCCTCGGGGGGAGCTGGCAGCAGCCTGCGGGGGCGGGGGGAGGGACACGGGGAAGGAAAGGCAGCGACAGAGAGATCAGAGACACACACCTGGAAGGAGGGACAGACCCAGGTGGGGGTGGAGGGGGACCTGGAGAGAGGGACCCGGGGAGTGGACAGAGACAGAGAGAAAAAGATTCAAAGGCATGGAGTGGAAGATCGAGACGCAGAGATCAAACAACAGAGACAGACTCGGAACTGCAGAACCAGACTCTGAGGCCCAAGCTCTGTAGAGCACAGAGCGCATGGCTCGGAGACCGGGGCCACTAGCAATGGGGAAGGGCCTGGCCATACCCAGGAGGCTGCGCCAGAATGCAGTGACAGTGGCCGAGCCGGTGACAGCGCCTGGCTCGGCGACGTTCCCTCGGTGGGTGTGCACAGCGAAGCTTCGTCCTGTGGGGCCCGGCGGTCCGCTCAGTTCCACGTCCACCACGTGCATGTCCGTCCGTGAGGCTGGGGCAAAACAGAGCGGTCAGTTCGGCTGCCCTGGCCCCAGCCTCAGTCCCCACTCAGCTTAGCTCACCTGAGATCAGCCACAAGCACCCCGATCACGCGGTCAAATCCCAGACTGGGGGCAGCCAGGGCAGCGGCTGTCATGGTGTTGAAGTTGTGGAGGAGCTAAGGGGCAGAGCCCACGGACAGGACCTTCATAGAGCACAGTGCGGGGCGCGCTGCCCAGCGCTGCAGCCAGGGGTCCCTCGAGCCGGAAGCCATCGAGATGTGTGGCCATAGTGACACGGAGGCTCTGGAAGTGGGAGCCAGGGTTAGGGACCCCAGGGGTCTCCGCAGGCCTTCTCTGGTTCCTGGGGAGCCCAACAGACCCTCACCTGGAGGCCCCCAGCTGCATCCAATCTGGTGATGTCCTCACTGCCTCAGAGGGCCCCCCCCCGCCCCGGGCCACGAACACGGCATGGTCCCAGCGGTGCGAGGCCTCCAGGAGCTGCTGCTCTGTGGCCTGGTCAGCCAGGGCTGAGGGGCACCCCACCTGCGGAGGGTGAAGGTGGGGATGCTGAGGTCAGGGGATGGGTGGATCCTACTTAGGGGCGGGTGGAGCCGAGGCGGAAGGGGCAGGGCTCACCAGGAGATTGGCATGGTGCAAGATCTGTGCCCCAGTTTCGCAGATTATTTTGGGATGGGCCACTTCCACCACAAGGTCAGGGTGCCTGGGAAAGGGGAGAAGTGGGGGAGGGCCTTGGAGATATATTAGGCTTCCCCTCCCCAGATTCTCTCGGTCTGTAGAGGCCTGTCATTCTTTACCCTGGCCTGGGAGGGGAAACTAGGTGTATGGGTTTGTCCCATTTCGCATTTGGGTGAATTAAGGCTCAGAGAGGGTAACAAACTCCTATGAGATCACACAGCAGCTCAGGGAGGCCATGGCAGGAGCTTCAGGGAGCCCCAGTCTCTCAAGGAGAGGTCACTGACCTCTCCCCAAGGTCAGTGAGGTTCTGGAGCTGCAGGGAGGGGGGCACACTCCCCGCCATTCATCCTGGGTCACGATTCCAGACGAAAACAAGTTCTAGGCCAAGTTTCGGTTTCTGAGTCAGCAGATGGGTGACCAGGGACTGTCCTGGGGATAGGGAAAGTCTCAGAGGGAAGGGAATGGGTACACAGAGCGGGGTGGGGCCCCGTAGTCAGGAATGGAAGAAAGATTCTCAGGTAGACATGCAGACGGCCAGGGTGCAGGTAAAGACATCCACGAAAGGTGTGTTTGTGGAGGACACAGGGGCTTTGGGGGCTTCAAGAACGGGCCTGGGGAAGAGACCCCAGACGTTCTGGGACTCACCGAGACAGCCGTAGCCCACCACCCCAACCCTCCATGGGGCCCTTGAATCTGGTGGCCTGTGGTCCAAGCTCCGTTGGCGGCTGGCTGGTCCCCTCCACCGGAGGCCTGGGCAGCTGCTGCTCTTTGGACATTTGACCCTTGAGCTTCTCCTAACCTTCCCCACAGTGGCCCAGAGAGGAGGGTGAAGGTTTGCTGAGTGGGGGTGGGCTGAGAATCCCGGAGGCAGTGGGCACTATGCCCTGGGGTGCCAGGGGCCCTAGTGGCCCCCACTGTATGGGCCAGTTCTTTCTCTGAATCATATCCTCCTCCCTTGCTGCTGATGTGGAAAATTTCCTCTGCAGTCCCCAGCCCCCCCCTTTTTGGCTGGCCAGGTTGTCATGGAAACTGCATCCTGCTTGGGGTGGGGGTTGAGAGGGTTGGGAGCAGGGCGAGATGGTAATGGGGACTTTGGGCTCTCCGTCCCCTTGCTCAAATCCCCACCCTCACGGCCACTCCCTCGCGCCTTGGCACCGCGTCAATTCTTGTCAACGTCCCTCAGTGTTTTCCTCCGTCTGAGTCTCTTTCTGTCTCTCATCTCTCTTCCTCTCCATCTCCGTATCTGCCTCCCTGGATCTCGATCCTCCCAGCCCCCGCCTCCATCTCCTCTGGGCTGGCTGCCATTCTGTCCCCGGCCAGGCCAGGCCCTCATGTCCTCCCCACCGAAAGGGCCAAGGAATGCCTGGCCTGGCCATACCCCGTGTCCCCACGAGGCAGTGGGAGCCGGAGTGTGGCTCAGCCCAGCCCCGTCTCCAGAACATCTGCAGTTCACCTTGAGTTCTCACCTTTCATCCTCCCCTTCCCTAGCCGTGATGCCGCCAGTCCCCCTCCCCCATGCTGTATTCTCACTCCGCCCTCCTCCACCTTCCTCCCATGGGGTCAAGGAGAAGCCTGCAGGGGGCCTGGAAAGCCCCGAGCGCCCCCCAAAATGAGCCCCAGCCAGTGCCTGGCATTGGAAATGCTGGAGGCTGTGGCAGTGCGGCTCCCTGCCCCCAACCGCCACCTGGTACCCGCTGCAGTGTCTCCATGGCAACCAGGATCAGCTCTGAAAGAGGACCAGGGAGAAAGGGAGCATGAAAGAGGGAGCGAGGGGGAGGGTCCCGAGTTGACAGGCGGCAGAGCAGATGCGCAGACAGATAGGGCCCAGGACGCCAGCCACGTCGAGAGAGGGTGGCAGAGGATGTACAGGGCTGCGGCTGCCACGGCCCATAAGGGATTTTGCTTCCCAGCAGCAGGCACCCAGGTCGGGGAGGGGGGGGGATGCCGTGGGGCGGAAATGGCCATGGAAGAGGGGCAGGGCCTCGCAGAGCTCACAGGGCCTGGCCAGGGACATGTGGCCTTCCTGCCTGCCCCATGTCTGCCTTCAACTCCATGGGACAACAGGTCCCATGTAGCAAGCAGGCCTGCTGTATGTGGGGCCAGGCTAGGCTGAGGTGAGAGAAGAAAGGGGGGCGGAGACCCGCCCTGCCCCCCGGCTCAGCCCTGCGTGTCCGCGGCCATGTCTGCCCAGAGCAGCTCCCTGTCCAGACAGCTGCCTCGGCCGGTCCAGACAGTGGGCCCGGCCCTCTAGAGGCTGAAATGCCAGCATCTTGGCCTCCCCTGGCCCCACCAGCAGCTGCCCACTGCCCCCGGCCGGCCCCTGGGTTTGCTCCCACTCGCTGGCTGCTGTCTCCCTAGGGACTCCGTGCCGTCCCTGACCTCCTTGGTGACAGCAATGCTCCCTCTCAGTCCCCAGGCCTGGATCCCGTCCCTCCCGCCTCTGCTTTAAGGCAGCTGCACAGCCCTCCTGCAGCTGAAGCGCCCCTGCACCCCCAGCTCCCCCTTCCCGCCCCTGCACGGGGACCCGCGCGGCCCGTTTCCTCTGCGTCGGCGTCTGGAGTGGGTCTGCAGCAGAGGCAGACACTGGTTTGGCTCTGTCACAGGTTGACTTGTGTCCCCTGATAAGACATACTGGGGATCCTGACCTCCAGGGCCCGAGTGACCTAATTTGGAAACAGTCTTTGCAGAAGGTCCAGTTAAGATGAGGTGAAGGGCCCTCGTCCCATTCCACCCGGGTCCTGATAAAGGAGGGGCTGGGACAGGGACGGACAGGCTCAGACGGTGTGGGAGGCGCAGCGCTGACCAGAAGCTGGAGGCGGCCGGGAAGGATCCTGCCCCACGGGGTCCACGCCTGACCTCGGACCCCTGGAGCCTCCCCTGTGACACGTGTTCCCGCCGTCCTGGCCCACCCGAGTTTTACTCCTTCGCTGGGCAGCCCTGGGAAACTAATATGGGCCCCTTGATTTCTGCTGAGAAGTCGGGGCAGGGGAGAGGACCCCAGTCTCTGCCTCAAAGAGCTGAGGGGAGACTAAATCCTGGTGCTGGGCAACCCGGCCCCTCCTGGGACTTCCAAGGTCAAGGGGAGGGGCCTCAACCCCTGGGGGGGGGCTCAACATCCTCTCATTCTGCTCCCCACCCACATTCACTTCGTTTTTTCTCTCCTCCATGCTGTCATGACCAAAAAAAATATTTTTTTACTTTTTCCGTGTTTTTTTTTAAAGTAATTACAGAGCAGGTAGTCGTTGACGCAAACCTCCCTTCGGTATCAAAAGAGTCTGTGGGGCGGGTGGGGCTGGGGTGGCGGTGGGGGGTGGGCTGAGGCTGCCCCACCTGGCAGCCAAGGGGCCCAGGACAGGAGTGGGCTCGGTGGTGGGGGGCAGGGCCGGGAGTCCAGGAGGTGCTGACGCACCGCTGGCCTGGTCTTCCGCTTGGGGGTGGGGGGGGCAGGTGGGGAGAAGGGGACAGGCGTCAAACTGCAAAAAAATGAACCATAAAAGGAGGACTGTTGGGGGGTGAGGGGAAAGGACACCCTTCAAAAAAACTCCTTTCTCCCCTGGAAGTTGGAGGGCTGGACGGTTGGTCAGGAGAGCAAGGAGGAAAAGCAGAGGGTTCCGGCCACTTCTCCTGAATCCGGCATCCCCTGCGGTCACCCTGGAGGGATGGGGCAGGGGAGCCAGGAGACTCGGTGCCTGGGGCCCCACCCTGTCCTCGCTGGGCCAGCCGCCCCGGGGTCCAGCTGAGCTCCGAGCCCGCCTTCTCCGCGGTCTGAGGGGCTGAGGCTGTGGGGGCCCCTCCCCCCGTGTGTCCTGAGCCCGGGGCCCCGCCCGGCGGCGACAGCGGCAGCGACAGTGTCAGATCTGCGTTTCTTGCACGTTCTCCTTGGAGCCGCTCTTGAAGAGCAGAGGTTCGTGGATGGAGTTGAGGCCGGGCGGGCCCTTCCCCCCACAGCCCCCGCCGCTCGGGGCGCTGCTGTAGTGCGCCTTGAAGGCGGCCGCCACGTAGTGGTGGTGGTTGAGGTGGTCGCGCTCCAGAGCGGGCAGGGCCAGGTGGCTGTCCCCGCCCACGCCGCCCCCGCTGGCCACGGCGGCGGCGGCGGCCACGGACACGGCGGAGGCGGCGGGCAGCTCGTCTTCCACGTTGATGATCTCCACGGTGCGCGTGGGCCCGTGGTGCTTGTGGAGCTGGTGCTGCTTGCGCAGCTTGTAGAAGGCCACGAGCATCACGGCGGCCATGAACGTGATGGCCACGAAGCAGCCGATGATGATCTTGGTGGTCTTCATGACGTCGTCCAGGTCCTTGAGGGCGTTCTCCGTCACGTCCGTGATGGGCACCGTGAACGCCTTCTCCGTGGGCCTGGAGGAGCGCGGGGCGGGCGCCGTGGTGGACGACGAGGCCGCGCCCACCCCATCCCCGGCCCGGCCGCCGCCCCAGACGCCGTCGGTCGTGGGCCCCGGCGGCTCCTTCTCGGTCCCCCGCGCCTGCAAGACCTCCTCTCCGGGCTGCGTCTCCAGGGTCTCCACGGTCACCGTGGTGAAGTAGGTGTAGCCGCCGCTGCCTGCCCCGCCGCCGCCAGCGCCGCCGCCCCCCGGGCCGCCCCCGCCGCCCGCAGCGCCGCCGGCCGCCACGGGGTCCACGGCCGAGACGTTGAGCGTGGCCGAGGCGGTGGTGTTGCCGGCCGAGTTCGTCACCATGCACGTGTACTGGCCGGTGTCCTGCACGGTGACGTTGGTGAAGTTGAGCGTGCCGTCGTGCAGGACGGAGATGCGCACGCGGTACGAGCCGTGGGTCATGAGGGTGCCGTTGGGCGTCAGCCAGTTGACCGAGGTCATGGAGGTGCCCGTGCGGCACTTGAGCTCGGCGGCCATGCCCTCGGTGACGTTGAGGTCCGTGGGCGGCTCCACGATGACCGGCGCGTAGCAGGTGAAGTGCGACTGGTCCAGCTCGCCGATGTAGCGCCCCTTGAGGCCGGCGGGCGCGTGGCAGCGGGCGCAGCAGGTCGTGTTGCTGGGCACGGTCTCCTTGAGCCACCAGCTCAGCCAGAGCACGTCGCAGTTGCAGTGCCAGGGGTTGTGGTTGAGGTGGACGCGCTCCAGGCGGTGCAGGGGCGTGAAGAGGTCATGGGGCAGCGACATCAGGTTGTTGTGGGACAGGTTGAGCTCCTCCAGAGACTTGAGGTCGTCGAAGGCGTTGCGCTCAATGGTGGCCACCTGGGCGTGCATCAGCCACAGCTTGCGCAGGCTGGTGAGGCCCTGGAAGGAGCCGGGGCGGATCAGGTCCAGCCGGTTGCCCGACAGCTCCAGCTCCTCCAGGCGCACCAGGGCCGTCAGGTTGGGGATGTCCTTGAGGTTGCACATGCCCAGGTTGAGGTAGCGCAGGTTGACCAGGCCCTCGAAGGCCGCCTCCGAGATGTACTCCAGCCGCTTGAGCTCGCCCAGGTCGAGGCGCCGCAGCGAGGGCACGCGGTTGAAGGCGTACGAGGGGATGCTCTCGATGGGGTTGTTGCGCAGCCAGAGCTCCCGCAGCTTGGACAGGTACTCGAAGGCCTGCGTGGGCACCGTGGTCAGCCGGTTGTCGAACAGCTCCAGCGTGTTCAGGCTGGGCAGCCCGTTGAAGGCTCCCACCTCGATCTTGCGCAGCAGGTTCTTGCTCAGCTGCAGGATCTCCAGGTGCCGCAGGTGCTTGAACGTGTCCGTCCGGATCACCTGGGGCGGGGGAGGGGAGACACCGGTCAGGGACCCGCGCGCGCCCACGGGAGTAAGCTCCAAGCCGCCGCGTGCGTGCGTGGGTGCGTGCGGGCCCCCGGGCGGAGGAGCGAGACCGGAAACGGGTGGACTGTTTCCTAGGAACACAGAACCACGCCCCAGCCCTCGTGACCAGAGGTCCCCTTACCAGGTCCCCCCAGCTTTTCCCCTGGGCAGACGGGAGCACGGGCCCTCCAGCTGCTCGCGGTGGGTGCTCACGCCCCTGTGCTCGCTACGGCCTGAACCAGAAGCTGCCCAAACATCCGTAACCGGTGAGGGACAGACCGGCTCAGTCACGAAGAGAGACGCGCTGTCGACACACACACACACACACACACACACACGACGCCTTGCACGGGTCTCATGGGCGTCTCGTTGAGCGCGAGGGGCCACACGCCCAGGTGCGTGCAGAGGGACCGCGAACGTCCCTCGCTCTGGACGTGCCAAGCAGTGTCTCTGAGCCTGTGTTGGTGGCGGGGACAGGCGGGAAGGGGCACGAGGGAACTGCCTGGGGGCGACAGGAATGTTCCAGATTGAGGTGGCGGCTCCGTGGGTGAGTGCAGCTGTCAAACCGTACACACGAAACGGGGACATTTTATTACACGTATTTTACACCTCAATAAAAAAGACTAAACGGCAGGCAGCGTGGAGCTCGCGGTTAGGGCCAGACCCTGTTCTCGACGCCTTATGGGCGACGGACCTAACCTGCCGGACACGCCCTTACCCAACACCTGCAACGCCGAAACCCGTAGGCTCAGAAAACGGAGATGTTTCACACCTTCGGCACCAAATCCCACCCAGTGGCAAAACCCGATCGGAACTCGTGTAAGCCGGTTAAGCCTTTTATCGATTCCCACCCACGTGACCGTTCAAGCCTTTCACTCTAGAAGCGTTCTGGCCTTTGAGGAGGGATACGGGACCCACTGGGGCGCTGTAGAAGTATGTGCCACCTGGACTGCCTTCCTCATGTCAGAATGCCAACACGTCTGGCCTCGAGGGCTTCACGTGAGCGATGATGAACTATCCCCATTGAAGTGGGAGAGAAAGGGAGGCGCAGAGAGGGGCAGGGACTGGCCCAAGGTCACAAAGGAGGGGATGGCGGACCTGGGACCCGGCCGAGGCCCTGCGGCTCCAGAGTCCTGTTTCTTTTTCCTTTTTTTTTTTAAGGCGAGGCAACGCTCAGTTGACCTCACAGATTGCAAGGACCTTGTTGACAATCCCTTATTTTTTATTTTTTACGCCTGCAGCACCTGGTCTTCCTAGATGGTCTCCCATCCAAGTACTCACCAGGCCCGACCCTGCTTAGCTTCTGAGATCAGACGGGATCGGGCGCATTCAGGGTGGCATGGCCGTAGACCAAGAGTCCTGTTTCTTTGCCCCTGACCGTGGCCACCGCGTCTCGGGGCTGAGGCTGACAGGCCGGAGAAGGGGCAGTGTGGGGCTGGGCCTGGGAGGCATGGTCTCACCAGACTGTCCTCGTTGATCACCATGCCGGGCACAGATGGCCATCAGATGGCATTTCTGAAGCCTAGTCGATGCCACGGGGGATTCTAGCTTTATAATGCTGAGGGGGGAATAGCGAGCCCCCAACAGCACACCGTGCGATCGACGCTTCGTAAAACTTAAAAGAGGCTGAAGCATTAGGTGTTCGTACACGGCCACCAGGAGAAGGCCGTAGGAAATAGAGTGAGCTCTTCTGAGTGTGAACCCCAGCTGCTGGGGGTTATGGCCGACTTTTATGGGAGGCCTTTCGCTTTTCCTTCAGCGGACAAAAGTTACTTTTACAATAAGCAGAGAAACTCTTTCCAAAACGCTTAAAACACCAGACCGTCCCCAAGAGGCGCCCAGCATAAGGAGCGATGTTGTTCCGGTCACGGCCACACGCGCCAAGCGGTTAACAGCCACTCCACGCGCGCGCGAGCCAACGGAAGTGTGACGAGCATTGTACATTTTAAGTTTCCTAAAAGCCACGTTCGAAGGGAACCCAGAACAGGTGAAACCGATTTGAATCGTCTACTCGTTTAGCCCAGTGGGGCCTCCATGTTATGATTTCGCTATGTCATCAAGATGGAAAGTGACGAACCAGGGGCTCCCGAATCCGACGATCGCATTCTGCCCTCCCAGCAGCCTGCACGCGGGGACGTCGGGGACCCTTTTTGGGGAGTGGGGGCGCGGAGGCCAGTTCAGGCTCTTCTCACTCCGGAATCCTCAGGTCACCGGAAGCAGCGCACAGGGACACGGGGGGCGGGAGGGATTGGCATGGCAGAGGAAACGCACAGCGTGGAGTTCGTGGAGTTCGGGTCCAGGAGGGGACGTCCCCGCCCCCAACCCGCCTCCTTCCTCCTCCAGTAAACACTAACCAGAGTCCCGCCATGGGTCCCCGTTAGAGCACCAAGGCGACTCTTTCTGTTGATAAAAGCAACATACACTCATTTTAGGAAAAAATGTAAGAAGAAAAAAGTCAGCCACCGGCCTCCACCCAGGGTCCACTCCGTGAGCGGCCCGGGGCTGACCCTTCGGGCTCCTGTCGACGGTGTCGCGCGGACGTGCGTTCCCCAGCGTCTTTTCCCATTTTTGTTTTACGACATGTCGGTGACATACTATCCTCTGCGGGGCCCCGCATTTCCCCCGTCGCCATAGTCCATTGTGAGCATTTTCCCATTTCGTGAAATAGGCCTCGGAAACGATTTCCGGGCGATCTGGAACTCTTTCCCAGGCCGCACCCCGCTTCGCGGATGGAGACGGTGGGGGCGGGGACGCAGCGAGCCCCTTACCCCCCCGGGGAGGACGGGGCTGACTCTCAGAGCCGGATGAGCCTCAGTAGATGCTATTTTGCACGCAGTGGGGTGCAAGGCTGGCTGCGGGTGATCTGCCTGAGGAAGGCCTGCCAGCGGGAGGGGGCCCCTCAGGACCTCGCTTCCTGGGCATGGATGGGCAGGGATGATGGCCGATGGCCTCAGAGATGGGAGGATTCAGGGAGGCCCCCAACTGTCCCAGAGTCTCTGAGGCCACTGGCCACGCGGCTGTGCCTGCGCAGGAGGCTGGGGGTCAGGACGGGGGGCCCGAGTACCCCACTGTCCTCGAGCTCTGGAGCCCCGGCTCCGTCACGTGGGCCCCTGCAGCCTCGGTTTCCCCCTTGGAGGGAACATGGGGAGCAGCCCAGCCCACAGCTCTCCGCCGCCCTGTCCCACCGTGTCCCCTCAAAGACTCAGCAACACAACAAAAGCCCTCCAGCTCAAACAGGTCCGGAGCCCGCCTCCCTCCGAGGAGGCCAGTGCGCGTGGCGGTTTCGCTCGGCTCCGCTCTGGTCCCAGACATCGCGACCCCAGCAGCCTTCTCCGGGCGGCTTTGCCGTCGGCCTGGGGACCACTGGGGAAGCACGACCCCGACGCAAGCCCTCGCTGCTGTTCCTGGTGACCATTCTGACCATCACGATAGGAGAGGGAGGTTCCCGTCATCACCGGTCACCAGGGAGACGGGACAAGGTGGGCTCTGAAAGCGGAGATGGGACTGAGAAGCTGAGAACGGAAGGCTCGCTGCCCAGGTGCCAGGAAGTGCTCCGGGTCGCCGCCCCCTCTTCCCATCTGAGTCACACTTGGTCCCGGGGTCCCCGTTTGCAGGTGGAGCAGGAGTGTGCGGCCCGCCCCGCCGGCCCCCCACCTTTCGGCTCTTGGCACAGCCCCCCCAGAGGCAGGCTGCAGCAGCGTGGGACCTGGAACCACCCGCCACCTCCCCGGCCCGCGGGGTCAGCCGCAGCTCTGAGGTTCTACCCTTCCAAAGGTCTCACAGCCGCTGGGCCTCCAGCCTCTCCCCTCCAGGCGTCTGAGGGGCTCGCCACACCTGGAGCTGACACGGTCTCGCCCTCCTCTAGAGCCTGAGTCCCGAGCTCTGCCGGGCCTGGCGCTCTTCTGCCTCTGTTTCCCCTCCACGTGGTCCCTTCCCTTGCGGCCGTCCCCCTAGCTGCCTCTCAGCCAGACATCAGCTCCTGGAACTCACCCCTAAGATCCTGCACCTTTGTGGCCGAACTAGGACTCAGAGGTACTTGTCCTGGATCTAAACCCGAGGTCCCCACCGGAAACCGAGAGGGCTCTCTGCAGGCTTCCGTGTGTTTTTTTGGGTGGCGCAGGCTGAGCGTTACTCGCTCATTACCCGTGTGTCGACCAGCTCGTTTGGCTTCAGGCGCCTGCTATGTGTCAAGCACCATACCGTGGACAAGACAGCCACAGAGGTCTTCCCAGAGCCTGACCTCGAGACGGAAGAGGGACACTAAACATAATCACACGAACGGCCACTTAAGAGGCAATCCTGTAACAGACCGGGGGCCTGTGTTCCTCCAAAGTAGTTTGACGCCCGCAGAGAAGGTGATCTCAAACCCTCTCTGATGCTGGAAGGGGGGTGGCGTGCAGGCCACACTTGTGGCCGCCGACACAACGTGGGAAGGATGAGGTCAGGACTGGTTCTTGGAGCTGACAAATCCCCCCAACCTCCGGGCCTGGCGTCTTTGGCCTGACGGGACACTCCCATTCCTTGACGTGGCAGAGGAGTGAGGCCTGGGGTCTTGCCTCTGACGGCCGCCTAACTGCCCAAGTCCCCCGGTCCCCTCACTCCTGAGCTCACATTTGTAAGCCCGATGTCACCCACAGCCGGCTCTGTGCCGACTGTCAAGGATACAGATGCCAGTCAGGCAAAGAACTGTGGCCTCATCAGTGACAGCCTCCCAACCCCCAGTGGGGTTTTCTTCCCTCTACTAATGCTGGGGGGAAAAAAAAACAAACCCACTGTGTTCTGTTGGTTTTTTTAAGAAAATAAACTGTCAAGAAATCCTTTATTAAAAATTTAACCGTGGTGGGAAAATGAGTAAGTGAATTGTTCATCGTAAGACTATTAAGATAAATGGTTTTCATACGTTTTGAATGTAATGAACCGCAATGAAAAAATTAGTAAGCTTACTTTTTTTTTGCATTAATTTTTTTTACATTCACAATGTTAAAAAACACTGTTATTTTTCTGTACCGACTGCTTTTATGATGACTTCTCACGTTTTCCCTCTTCTCTGACACAAGGGACTTGAGTCTCCCTTTTCGGTGGGGACTTCCCTGACTGCCAGGAAGTGGCCAGAGCCGGGCAGGCTTGGGGGCCAGTGCGGGTCCCCGCCTCGCTCACCAGCCACTCGGGCCTTGACTCAGCCTCCCGGGGCCTCGGTCTCCTCCTCTGTAGCGTGGTGTCTGGCGCCCTGAGGACTAAGTGAGAAGGAGCCCAGCCCAGAGGCAGGGGGCCACTCAGAATGCAGTCTCCTCCTTTGGTGAAGGCCTTTATCACCCGCCCTCCCCGATCGACAAACAAATCTTAAACTTGTCCCTCTACCCAGTGGGGTGGGGTGTCTGAGCTCTGTGCCCCCTAGAAGGAGCCAACCGTTCAGCCTCCCCGGGTGCCCGCCGCCACAGGCGAGCCCTCCACTGCTACAGGTGGGCGGAGGCGGGGCAGGACCCTGAGCAGAGCCCAGTGGACCCAGCATTTCTATACCCGATAGGAAAGAGCCGGAACTCCACTGGCCCTCGGTGCCCCAAACGACGACCCCCGTGCTCGCCCATACCTGCCTTGTCCACACTCTACTGTCCTTGCATGCTGGGCTGGGCCGGGAGGCTGGGCCGGGAGGCCCAGTGGTGACGCCCAGCGGTGACAATGGGTGAACTTTAGACCTCCTGGGGCCCGCGGGGGAGGTTGTAAGACCTCCCCCCCCCCACCCCCGCCCCCGGGGCTGCTGAGAGGATGCGACGCATTTTCGCACGTCATCAGGGGCTTAGTGCGGGGCCTGGCACCTGTTAGGTGTACCCTCTGTGCCTGGGCCGCCTCCTCCCTCCCCTCGGCCCACACCTGGGCTCATGCTGTCCGCGCCTGGAACACCGTCCCGGCCTCTGCGCCCGGTCACGGGCCTGCCACTTCAGGTTTCCTGAAAAAGCCTTTCTCCTCGATAAGCCCTCCTGACTGTCCTCTTCCTCCTGGACGCCTGCCCCATCCGTTCGATTATGTGACGTCCATCCACGTACCTGTCTATCCCCTTCCCTCCCGCCACCCCCCACGCACCTCCTTCCACTCATCCACTGAGAGGTCGTCCCCCGAGGCTCCGGGGCCAGGCCCTGCCTGTCCTGGGCGCTGAGTCAGGCCTGATGCCCGCCCTGCCCCCTCCCCCAGGAGCCCAGACAGGCGTCTGGACCTGGGCACACATAATGCAGGGGTAACTCCACGTCCCAGGAGCCCTCCAGCGGCTAAGCGCACTGACTTTGCGGAGGCCGGTGGCTGGGAGGAGCGGCAAAGTGAGGTCAGATGGGGGCTGGGTCAACCATCTTTCCCAGGAAGGCGCCCTGGCTCCGGGCCCCTCTCCGGCCCCTCTCCTGCCTGTCCTGCTCGGTCCTCCCCTCTCGTCTCCCCCGGGCATGTCATCATCATCTCGGCTGGCCCTTGACGGCACGGGTTTGAGCCGCCTGTTCCCCTTATGGGCGGATGTTTTCTTCAAGGGGTCCTGGAACCAACCTCCCGCAGATGCCGACGGACGACTGAGTTTTGGGGGCAGTCAGAAGTTATATGGGGATTTTCAACTGTGTGGCCATCAGCGTCTTTAACCCCCGCGTTGTCCAAGGGTCAGCTGCCCCCGTGTGCCCTCTGCCCTGTCTGTCCAGCTTCGTGGGTTAGGGACGTGCACCTGTCCTGCTCACTGTGCCGACAGAAGTGCCTGGCACACAGTAGGTTCTCGGTCCAGGAATCAGGGACCTGAACTGGGTGCTGCACACCCACTAGCAGGCCCGTCAGACCCGGGAGGAAGAGGGACTCCTGGTCTTGGCGGGACACTTCCTCAGAGCCTGTTTCTAGGTGGAGATAGGACACACTCTGGGTGGCAGGAGGATTAAACCCTCGGTATCTGTAACTCGAGAGGAGGCGTCTCCGCCGCCGGGGTTAAGTGAGGGTGGTCATTCCAGGACCAGGCCTGTTTTCCCAAAGGCAGGAAGCACAGGGCTGGGGCTGCCTCTGGCCCAGCAGAGGGCGCCCCTGAGCGTGGTGTGGCCGGGACAAGGCAGGCGGATTGGGGGGTGGGGGTTAAAGTCCAGGGATGGTGAGGTGACTCCGGCTGGGGTGGGGGGCAGATGGAGACCCGGGGCCCGGGAGGAAGCTGGGGCGCCCAGGGCCGGGACTATAAACAAGCCACCAGGGCGCGGGGCCCCGAGGGGTGCCCATGTGGGGGCAGCAGGGGAATGCTCAGGAGTCCGCCCTGCAGCCCGCCTGGCGCCCGAGGGCCAGTCTCACTGACAGCGGCATCTCACGCCAGGACTTGGAGCGACGCCGGGGGGCGCACGCCCCCTCCCAGGCGCGGGGCTCAGAGAGCGGATGTGATCCACGGAGGGGGGTCCGGGGTCTCCTGCCCCTTGAGCCGCAGTCTGCTCAGCAGAAGAGTGGGGATGAGACCCCCACCGTCCCCCCACACCCCGCCCGGGGCTGTCACGAGGTTCAGAAGCCTCGAGAACAGTTGGTCGGGCGCTGGGCGCTGGTGGCAGCGGTGACCGAGGCCGAGGTCCACCGACCCGTGGGGCTTGACCGGACTGGGGGTTCTGGGGGTTCAGGGAGGGCGCCTCTGAGATTGACGGTTCCCTGAGGCAACAGAGTCGAGAGCGGCCGGCTGACCACGCCTCACTGCCGAGGCTCTGGCGTCCTCAGCAGCTGACCGCTCGCCAGACTAAGTTGTGCCACCTTGTGCCACCTCGTCTGACCTAATGACGACCGCTGCGTCCCCAGGGCCATAGAGAGCACCTGGCGCACGTGGTGGCAGTTAGCACATACTCGTTCAAAGGGCGGACTTTCTCAGCAGCTCCGTGCCAGACGGAAGCCGTTTCTTTCTGTCTTTCTTTTTATTATTGTTATTATTAGTTTTTACGCCTACAGCACCTGGTCTTCCTAGGTGGTCTCCCATCCAAGACAGCACCATCCAG
Organism: Pteropus medius; assembly: GCF_902729225.1. Lineage (NCBI taxonomy): Eukaryota > Metazoa > Chordata > Mammalia > Chiroptera > Pteropodidae > Pteropus > Pteropus medius. The sequence continues at coordinate 148,241 of NW_024347852.1, read as the reverse complement.
GCCCGACCCTGCTTACTTCTGCGAGATCAGATATCAGGCATGCGTACGCAGGACCATGGACCGCGGGAAGCCCATCGGGGCCCGGACCTGACCGCGTGGTAGCAGACGTGGCGACCGCTACTATGGAAACCACGTCGGAGGCTGCTTCTCCGATATTAGCGGCGCTTGGAACTGAGGTTTCTCCCCCCACGGGCTTTGATAACGCCAGGGAAGGGGTTCGCCCCTGACTGTCCTGCTACGGCTGCCAACATTTAGGTGGCGGTTGTTTCGTTCTTGTTGTTTTTAAAATAAGTTTAAAAAACCATGGACACCTTTTCATTTGCATCCTTCGAAGCTCTACCACCGTTTCTGGCATAAGACGGCTCACTAAGCAGTGCTCCTCACAGAAAGTATCAAGCAGCTGCATGGCGACCTCGGCGGGAGCATGACTGATTCCTTAATCGGCACCCGGGATCAGGACGGGGTAGCTTTAGGCCGCGGCGGGCCGTTGCTGTGTGGCTTACCTAGCACTGTGCTCCTCCAGCATGTTCCTCGGACGGGTTGGTCGGCTGCCGGTGAAGCAGACGCTCTCGGTCACGCCTTTGCTAAGCGCTTTCATTTAACGACACGGACTCACGGGGGACCCCAGGGACCGAGGGTGCTCGCCACGGCCTCTTGGATCAGTACTTTTGGCGGCGCTGGCGGCATGTCCTGAGCCACCAATGCCTCTGGTGTACATTTGAAGACATTATCACGCACGTCCCGGCCCCAGGAGGATTTGTGGTGTGAGGGCAGCGTATTCTCCGGAGTTCACCTGGACTCGGTGGGGATATTCACTGCAGAATCTTGCAGTACAAAGCGACGGAGAAATACACACACACACACACACACACACACACACACACACACGTGCACACGCATCGCCAGCACAACCCAGGCCGAGTGACAACAGGGAGACAAAGCCATCTATAACCCAACTTCATTTACATAAGTTAAAAACACTCGCACACGAAGCAACAATAAGCATTCTCCAGAGCACGCACAAGCAGAAAGATCCACAGTAAACACGTGAGGGTGGCTGGCTGGGCAGGGGGGGTGGGACCGGAGGGACCAGGACACAGGCGGTGCAGGTGGAAGGAGACGGGCTGGAGGCCTCATGAAGAGGGGATAGGCGGTGGCAGGCACAGCTTCCACCTGGACCCGCCGCGAGACTGAGGAGCAGGGGTGGCACAGGGCCTGCTCCGCCGAGGTGCTTCCCCAGCCGCACCCCTGCTTCTCCGGGGGGCCGTGAGGACGGTGGCACATGAGTGGCATCGGCGCGACACGGCAGAGGGAAGGCATGTGCGCGGGCTTCGGGTGTGCAAGTCCATCCGATCTCAAACACAACTAGGGGCCCACGGAAGGCTGATGATTTAAAAAAGAATATTATTTTGCCCGTGAGGGGCATTAAAACAACCACGTCCACCACCTGCTGTCACGTCGCAGACGGCGTTTTGACCCTCCTCCAAAGTCGGCGCCATTGCTCCAGAGAGAGGCCGGTGCGGCCACTCGCTGCCCCGCACTCCCCGCCTGGCCCTTGGTCCTTGCTGCCCCGCAGGCCAGGGAGGGGGAACAGGTGACGGAGATGCCAGGTGCTGGGGAGACAGCAGGGCGCGGGCAAAGTCCCTGCCCTTACAGTGGAGGTGGCAGCCTGTGCGGGAGCCGGGCCTCAGTGCGTGTGCATGCGTGTTTGCGGAGCTCACGGTCTCCGTGGGCGGGGGGGATGGGAGAGGAGGGGGGACAACACTCAAACAAGTACAACCCACAGACTGACGGGGCAGCGCTTCTCGGATCTTCCCTCCGACCCCGCGACCCTACTGCAGGGATTTATGCCAAGGGCCGAATCCGGAGCGTCAGGAGGAACCAGCACTGAGGATGTTCACCGCACTGTTGTTTATATCGGTGAAAACGCCGGAAAGCGGAAGCGGCCGGTTAAATACCAGCGTCCTGTGCCGTCGCGAAAACCGACATCGAAGGCCAGGATTAGTGTCAGGGACAAAGACCTTCGCGGTTAAGCTCCTAGCTGCCAAAAGCTAGCCTCGAACGGCGTGAAATGGTGCGACTTCTTGTTTCTTTGGAAAAAAAAAAAAAGTAGAAAGAAAAGCAAGAAATCGGTTTACTCCCCCAAGCCTATTATTGGGCACACGCTGAGAATGCCTGTGAAGAGTATCTGACTGGAAGACGCCCGGGTTCACAGGCGTCACCTGTGGCTGTCAAATCACAGTTGGCTTTTGTCCCTGTGTTTTTACTTGGGTTTTCTAGTGTTTACTATGTTTTCTAGTGTTTCTAAATTAATTTATATTCATTCTGTAATCAATAATTTAAAAGCACATTCACAGAGGCACAGAAAAGAGCCAGGAACGCTTTAAAACAAAATGTAAGCGGTAGTTATTTACATCTACTGGTGGGACTAAGGGTGATTTTTTTTGTCCATTTTTTTTTAATTTAGATAATTAAAAGTTATTATTTTTAAAGCACCTCTGATTGCTCCTGAGGGGGTCCCATCTGCAAGGCGTCCGTTCGCTAAGGAGGTCAATTTGACTGGGCATTCACAAGCACCCGCTCTGCCCTTGGGGAATGTGCCTGTGGGGGGTCAGCGATCTCCAGAGCGGGGTGCCGGAACCCCCAGGATGAGAAAGGCATCCTGTTCTCTGCCCTTGTGGACTGTCGATTTTTGCGTGTGCTTTGTAACGCACATGTGCATGGATGTAGCAGAGCGTGCACGACTTACAGCGAGCTCCATGTATGCCCACGAGGCTCACGTGTAAAGTCTGACAGGGAAGTGGGTTTGGAGGGGAGTGGCCTGGAGACGGAGTGGCAGACACATGAGCGAACGGGTCCAAGCACAGGGGCCAGCTCAGACCCGACCTCGGAGTCCTCCTCCCCCCTCCCCTTCCCCACATCCACTCGGGAAAATCCACCTTCCGAACAGACCCGGAATCTGCGCACTGCTCGCCACCTCCACCAAAACCAGCCTGTCCGAGCCGCGTCGCCAGCATCTCTCTCCTGAACTCTGCGCCCAGCACCTCGGACAGAGGCCTAAGTCAGAGCACCGCTGGCCTCTGCCCAGAGCGGGCCCTGGTTCCTGTCTCACTCAGAGAGGAGCCCGAGTCCTCAGTGCGACCACGAGGCCCAGCAGGATCTGCCCCCAGTGTCCCCTCTCAGCCCTCCCCTCCCACCTGCTCCCCTGGCTCACCGTGCTCCAGCCCGAGGCCTGGCTGTTCCTCCCGTCTAGCTGTCCCCTTCCCCAGGTGTCCACAGGCTCCTCCCCCCGACCTTCTCCAAATGTGTGTGCAAATGTCACCCACCTCCTTGAGGACACCCTGACCTCCCCGTATCTTCAAAGCTGCAGCCGGGAACCCCCCTCCTGCACCCGGCACGCCTCCCCGTCTATTTGCGTTTCCCGCCCCCTTTAACTAGGCCTAGCATCTAGAGAGTGGGGGGCTCGGTGGGGCCGGGCTGTCACTGGTTTTGGCTATTGTGTGTTTTGAGTGCCCAGACCACTGCCTCCCACACAGAAGAAAACCAGAGACATTTGACAAACGGAAGTGTGTGGGGTGAGGGCTGGGGTGTCTGGGGTGGGCTGTGGGCCCAGAGAGGAAGGCAGAGAGGGAAGGCTGGCCTGGGGGTGGGGTGGGGGGCGTGTCCAGGCAGAGGGTTGGCCTGAGGAGTGACCAGCGCCAGCTGTGGGGACTCAGATGAAAAGCCCGGATGTCACTATTCCAGGCCAGGAGCCTTCAGAGGGTTTTAGGCCGAGGACAGCACCGGGCATGTGCATGTGTGTACATGTGTGCATGTGTGCCTGTGAGTGTGTGCGTGCCTGCCTGTGTGTGCACATGTGCGTCCATGCACACGTGTGAGCGCACATGCGTGTACACGTGTGCATGCGTGCCTGTGTGTGCGCTTGTGCATGCCTGTGTGCTTATGTGCATGTGTGTACACGTGTGCACGCATGCCTGTACACCTGTGCACGTGTGTGTGCGCGTGCATGCGTGCCTGTGCGTGTGTGGCATGCCCCTCCCTCGGTGGGCACTCAGCAAACATTCATGGGACCAAACTGTCATCGAGCTCCCCAAAGAGAGGAAGGGCCTCTGCCATGGCCTTGGGCTGCGGCCGGGGCAGGCTCAGCACTCCTTCCTCACAGGTGCGCCGGGTGCTCCGACCCCCACCCAGGCTCCCCTGCCACAGCGGTCCCAGCCTGGCGTGCCATCCCCTCTGTGTGGTAAGCTCCCCTTCCTTCCTAGACTGTGCTGGCCGGGGTGGGGCGGGGCGGGGCGGGCTCTGCCGGGCGTGGTCATCCCCGAGAGCTGGGGCTGGCACGGAGCTGGCGCTGGCAGCATCGGTTGACTGCCCTACGAGTCAGGGAAGGGTGACGGGGTGCGGAGGCAGGTGCGTGGAGACAGAGAGGTGCAGCGTCACTCCCTGGAGGGAGACACGGGCGTGTCAGCTGGGACTGCACTGGAGGGGCTCGAGGTGGACCGGGTGCACTAGCAGGACAGGTGTCTTGCTGGAGAGGGTGGCCGGCCAGTTACGTTTCTGGACCCCCGCTCCTGCTTCACTGGTCCCTGCCCCCCCGACCCCCCAGGACGGGACAGCCTTCTTGCCTTTGGTGGCCCCCTTGGCACTGACCCCAACAGGTCCCCTCTCTCCCCGGCACAGGGAGGCCCTGGTGAGTAGGCTCTCCAGGATGGCGAGGTGGGGGCCACTGACCCCTTCCCCTGCCCGAGGGACAGACCAGGAGCTGTGGTGCAGGAGGGGCTGTCCGCTCTGGGGGGCCTGGGACAGTCACACAGGAGCCCTCTTCCTCCTTCCTTTCTGGGCCCGGCCAGGAGAGGCCTGCACAGATGGGTTCAGGGGACTGACCCACGGCGGATCTCAGCTGGGGCGGAGTCACCAGGGGGTACCTGGCAACTTCTGGGGATATTTTTAGAACTGGGGTCAGGTGTTAGTGGCACCTGGTAGCCAGGGATGCTGTTGGACACCCTACAACGCACATGACAGCCCCAAACGGCAACGGGGCACGGGACGAGAGAGCGGCTGTAAACGGGCACAACTCTGCTCCGAAGCCTCGCTCAGGGCCCACCTGAGTCACAAGTCACAATTAACTGAGTGGCAACTGGCCGTCGGAGCAGCAGCCACGTGCACACGGCGCCAGGCCTGGGAGGCCTCGCGCACCCCAGAAGCCGAGGCGCGAGCGCGCACGGGCGAGAGCGCGCCAGGTGCCAGGCGGGTTCCAAGCCCCCAACAAATGTGAAAGCCACCAAGGGGCTCCTAGCGTCCCGTTTTCTAGGTGAAGACCCTGAGGCGCAGTCATGCCGACAGGTGCCTGAGGCCACGCAGTGGGGGGACGGCGCCCCACAGAGGCCCTGTGCGAGGGTCGCTCTCTGCACGACCAGCGGTCCCAGGCCAGGCCCAGGGCTGGCTGTGCCCTCGTGAGGCCCCGCAGGTGGCCCCGCCCCCAACGCGCAGGCGCAGACGCGGGGAGCCTCGTGCCCAAGGAACTCGCATGGCCTCGGCTCCAGTTGCTAGGATACAGACAGCATCTCCCAAATGCTCAGGGAATGGCGCGAAGAGCGGGTCGGGACACCCAGAAGCCCCTCACCAGTTCAGGGAGGAGGGGCCGGCCACCGCCTGCGCCCCCTGCCCACACCTGCCACCGCGCACTCACCTGGATGCCGTTCTCCTGCAGATTCAGGTACCGCGTGTTGACAGGGATGCTGGCGGGGACCTCGGCCAGCTCTCTCCGCGTGCAGATCACCCGGCTGGCCTGGTTGCTGCAGGAGCAGGCTGCGGGGCATGAGGTGGCTGGCGGGGAGCCCCCTCCGGCAGCCAAGGTCAAGGCCACGCCGCCCCCGCCGGCCCCCAGGGGTGGGGAGAACAGCCAGAGGAAGAGCAGGGCCCCGTGGGGCCAGGACATCCTACCGGGCGGCAGCGGGGGGCACGGGGAGCCGCGGGCACGCGCCATCCTCAACGTTCATGCTCCGTGTGGGCGCCGGGGGGCTGTCGGGGACAGAGAAGGACAGGCTCAGAGAGGGACACGGACTCTGTGTGGCCCAGCTGCTCCCCAACACCCAGCTGTCACCATGATCACCTCCCCGCCTTGCCGCAGAGGGAGGGACAGTCCCAGGTACGCCAGGAGAGGAAGGCGGAGGGAGGGGCTGGCCCTGCCCCCCCACCGGCCCCTCCCATCCTCCTGCTGCTGGGCGACTTTCTGCCCATTTCGCAGAACTGAAAACAGGCGGGGGTGAGAGGAAGCGCTTGCCCAGGGTCACGCGGCGGGTCAGGGGAGAAGTCAAGCAGATTCATGGCTTAGCTCTTTGCACGAGTTCAAAAAGGTCGATAGACGGGTAGAGATGGAGAGAGAGAGACGGACGAGAGGAAGGTGACAAAGGGGTGCAGGATCCGGGCGGGAAGTCGGGGCGGGGGTCTGGTTCGCACCTGTGCACCCACCCCGGGCCCCTGGCCGCCTACGCGAGCCTCCGGGAGGGGCGTCCAGTCTCCAGTCCCCTCCCCTCGCTTCTCCCTCCCGGGGAGTTTGCGAGGAGGCCGTTCCCAGCCCGCACAGCGCCCATCACCCTTGGCTACATGAGGCCCCCAGTGTCCTCTGGGCTGGTCCAGGCCTGTGGGCCTCGCGGCGGACGGACAGGGGAAGGCGAGGCACCGGACGAGGCGGCTGGAGGGGCCGCTGGGCGAGGGATGCCAAGGCCGCCTTGGGGTGACGGGAGCTCAAGCTCAGGTGGTGTCTGGAAGGCCCGGGCCAGCAGCTAACGCAGAGCGGCCCCGGGGGGGCTGGGGACCTCGTGCCCGAGTTCCGGGAGGGGGTGGGTAGTGCAGGGTCCGGTCTGCCCACCCCTATTTCCACAGGACGATGGGGGTGGGGGGGAGAGGAAGAAAAGTCAATGGTGACCATGGCAAGAACAACAACAGTAATAAGCCCTCTGGGCCCCCGGGCAGGCCTGTTCCGTGCACCAGACCCCACACGCGCCTGTCTCACCGAGGCCTCATGGTACCCCCCGGAGGAAGTGGCGAGTGGGCCCAAGTTACAGACAAGGACACTGAGGGGCCAGGAGGGGAAGCAGCTTGCCCCAGGGCACGGAGCCGGCTGGTGGGGTGGAGCGGGGAGGGACAGTGTGGGCACCTGCAGACGCACCCACACCGGCAGGCTCCGCTCCGCCATGCACAGCCGAGGGCCCCCGGGCCGTCTGCACACGCAGCCAGCTGCGGTGACAGCGAGAGGCACGCCCTCCCACGGCGCACTCAGACCCACGGACACAGCCCCCCGAAGCACGTGCGCGTGCACGCGCGTGCACACACACACACACACACACACACACACATTCACTCTCCTGTTCTGCGGTTTCCCAGAGCATTTGTACTCAGTCAAAATGCGTGTGCGTATGTCTGTGTGCCTGAGTGCGTGCGTGCAAGAGGAAGACAGACAGAGACCGAGGGACAGAGGGACAGAGCGACACAGACGGGGACAGAGAGAGACAGCGAGACAGACAGAGACCGAGAGACGGGGAGACACACAATGACAAAGACAGAGACAGAAACAGAGCTAGACACGGAGGGACAAAGAGACAGAGAGACACAGAGAGACAGCGAGACAGACAGACAGAGACCGAGAGACAGAGGGACAGAGGGGCACAGACAGGGACAGAGAGAGGCTGGATTCTGTCCGTAACCCTGTGTCCCTGTCCGGGGCTGGGCCTTCCGCCTGCGAGGCTGGGGCCGTGGGAGTCTCTCCCTGGTGTGAGGGTGGTGGGGTCTTTGCTTCTCCGAGTGCGCCGGGGACCAACGCTCTGCCCTTGTCCTTAGCCCACCGCTCCAGTCCCACGCGCGGGACTGCCGATGACCCAGCCCACACCCTTTAAACCACGGGACCGGCGCAGCCCAACGGGGCCAGGATCTGAGGCGGTGGAGGGGGCGGACGTGTAGCAGGGCGCCCCTCGGGTGGTGGGAGCCCGCAGTGCCCACCCCAGGTCCAGGCGCGCCCCTGAGTCTACCTCTGCATCTGGTCCCACCTCTCCAGCCCACTGCCCCCCCAGCCACGGCTTCCGCAGCACTGGGCCTCCTGCGCCCTCTGCCTCCGCCATCTCTGTCCTCGGCCCCTCCCCGCAGAAGGGGGCACTCACCCCTTGGCTCGGCTTCCGTGGGGCCTCTCCCTGCGCCCCAGGCCCCCTTCTCCATATGCCACCGCCGCCGGCCAGCTACGCCTCCCCTGCTCTGGGGGACTCCGCGTCGAGGTCGTGCTGGGGGGGGGGCGCAGGGGCTTCTTGGGTCTCCTGCGCTCTCTTGCCTTGTGGTTCTTCTTGCCTTGTTGTTCAGGGCTTACTGTAGTTGTCTCTTGCTCCTCCTTGTTGTTCTCCTCTCCTGCTCCCCCTCTCCCCCTCTCTAATTCCCCACTTCACTCTACCACTTATTTCTCTCCCACTTCAAGGTTGCTGCCCTCTGCTCTGGTCCACCCTTCAGCTCATCTCTTTCTTCGGTGCCTCTCCTCACTGTCCACTCCCTTTGGGACTCATCACTCACAATTTCTCCTCCTCCCTTCCTCCTTCCTCCTCTCCTCTTCCTCCGGTTTCCTCCTTTCACTCACAGACTATCCTCGACACATCACCGTTCTCCCTGGTTGGGGAGGGTCTTAGGTCAGAGGTCTTCATCTGTCTGTCATCCGTCTGTCTGTTCTGTTTCTCTCAATAGTTGGTTGTGTCTTCTCCTCTTTCAGGTGATTACACTTTAGTCACATCGGTAGGTAGAGCAGCTCTTTTCCCTTTCTTCCTCCTCCTCCGTCTTTCTCTCCTTCCCAGCGAGCGAGGGAGCGAGAGAGCAGAGAGCGGGCGGGGAGGGCCGCTCTCCTCCCTCCCCCCTGCTCCCCGCCCCTGCGCCCAGGGCTCCCCCTCCCCCACTAATCAAAGGCTCCGTTATCTAATTAACCCATTGGTTCTGGGCAGCCGGGAAGGTCTGGGAAGCGGGGGAGGGTGCGGGCCGCTGGGCCACCCGAGGAGGGGGGTCTGGGCCATGCCAAGCCCGGCCCTCGCTGCATAACGGGGCAGGGCCACAGCCGAGCGCCCTCCCTCCCTGCACCTGCCCCCCCCGCCGCCCCAGGGCTGACAGCCTCGCTGGGGCTTCGCACAGCCCCCCTGCACCCCACAGAGCCATTTACTCCACCCCAGCCCCGGAGAGACCAGCGGTCTGGGCCCATACCACCACCACCACCACCGACACCCCAGTCCTCCGGCTGAGGGCCAGCTCATTCATGCCCCGCAAGCCCACCCCCACGCGCAGCTCTGTCCGTGCTCCCAGCCCGGTCCGACTTTGGCCCTCTGATACACTTCTGCAAAATGGGCAGCGAGGCTGCGTTTGTTCCTTTGATCCATCAGTCCGTCCGTCCATCCGTCCGTCCAGCCAACGAATCCTTTCTGAGTGCCTACTATGTGCAGACACTGGTATAGGCGTCGACAGACACACATGCCACTCCCGCACTCCAGACCCAGGACACCCACAAAAGACGGAGCGGGGCCAGGAGAGCTCGTGGGTCCAGTGCCAGGACCTAGGTTTGAATCCTGGGTCCGCGGTGCCTCGCCGTGCGGCCTCGGGCCACGGCCTTCGTTTTTCTAGGCTGCAGAAAAATGCCGCGCAAAGGGATGATGACAGTCTCTGTCGTACAGGGCCGTTGGGGGACCGACTAGCTAAGTGCTCAATGAACGGCTCCCCCTTCACAAGGCAGACGGATACCCCGCTTCCCATCCTGCCCCCGGGCCTGGCCACCTGTCCCCTCAGTGGCCAGAGGTGCCTCCGCAGTGGCTTCTGCCCTCGCCTCCTCCCCCGTCGGCCCCCAGGCCAGCCACAGGGCCTGCCCACGTCCCAGCTGGCTGCTGCCCTCCCCTGCTCGGCAGCCTCTCTTGCCCCGTCTGGCTCCCTGTCTGTCTCCCTCAGGGTCAGGGCGGAACGTCACCGCGTCGGGAGACCCCCGTCCCCCGTCTCCACTCGGCCGCCTCAGGGCCTCTGCGCCTGCGACCCTCTGCCTGAACCGCGCGCCTCTGCCGTCCCTGCCTCCTCTCGGGCCTTCGCTCGATGCGACCTTGCCAGCGAGGCCGCCCTGAGCACCTCCTGTCACGTAGCGGCCACCCTGCACCCTCTCCAGCACCTCCCCTGCCTTCCTATTCCGTATAGGTCGGCCACCCTCCGACCTCTCATGAGCCCACAGCCCGGAGCCGAGCGGCCCAAGGGCGGGGGCGTAACCCGCTCTGCGCGTGTTTGGCCCCCAGCACCTGCGGTGGTGCCTGGCGCACAGTAGGTGTTCAGCAAATGATGAACAGTCGGTCGCCATTGCTGCGGGCCCACATTCCTCCCCCGTGACGCACACCATGTCCCCTGTCACCTCAGCCACGCACCACGGAGCCCAGGACACGTTCCAGCAGCCACACACCTCGGGCTCACGTCTCACACGGCCCCGATCCTGGAGTCCCTTGCCATCCCAGGAGGCCTGCCCGGTGGGGGCGGCATGTCCCTATGCTACAGACACAAGCGCCTCCCGCTTGACCTTGTGCCCGAGCCGTGGCATCGCCGGCTGGCTCGGCCCCAGAGACGGTACCCTGGGTCCTAAACGGCAGGCCCCCAGTGCCCCCCCATACGTGCCAGGCCCTGCAGAGAGCTGCGGCCAAGTGACACTTGTGACACTCGACCACGTGCCGAGAGGATGTGTGGCCCCCTGCCCCCAGGCACACCGCCTCACCCCGCAATGGCAGTGCTGGCTCACGCTCCCTCTCCTGAGCATGGTCCCTGGCGTCGTGCACGCATCCCATCTCCCCGAACAACAGCGCCACCAGCGGCAGTGACGTCGGCCACGTGCCTGGCACTGTGGCTCCCCCCGTCTGCCCTCTGACAGGAGACGGCTATGTCCCCATTTCACAGACAGCGAAGCCGAGGCACAGAGGCCAAACACACAGCTAGGAAGGGCCCGAGACCCCCGAGGTTGTCACGACCGCTGTGGCACGGAGGTCCCCTGGGAAGCACCTGAACCGTGGCCGTCCACCTGCCAGCCTCTGCCCTCATCCCCACTGCACAGGATGTGACAACGCCCGCCCGCTCCGCTGCCCGCTGCGGAGGCTCTGTGATCTGCCTCCTGTGACACTCCCCCCACTGGCCGTGAACCCCTCACTGTGGCAAGAAGCATTTGCTGAGCCCTTGCTACGGGCCTAGTGCCGTACAAAGCGCGGCCCGCACCTCGGCCTGCCGGCCTCTCCCCCTGGCCCTAGGACAAGGGGCCCGCTCTTGTGTCCATTATACAGACGGAGAAGCAGATCTGGAGGGCCGAAAGCCCTGGCCGAGGGTCACAGGGCCCGAACGGGACGGCCAGGATGGAAAGCCAAGGCCCAGAACTTGGCCGGGTGACACCTCGACTCTGGGAGAGGCCTCGACACCCACACGCCCGTCCTCCAGCCCCGCCTCGTGCTGAGGACGAAGCAGAGACACAGATGCAGGAGGTGTGAAAGGCAGAAAGGGACAGGGACACCGCGAGGCAGGGGCTGGAGGGACGTGGTAAGGGTCAGGAGTGTGGAGCGAGCTGGGGCGGGCCGAGGCCTGCCACCCTCCCCGGCCCAAGTGCCACCGAGCGATCTCGGGCACCGTGCCTGAGAGGATTCAGGCAGATGGCACATCGGAAACTCGGGGGCCCAGCGGGGCGGGGCGAGGAGGCAGGGGAGGCGGGGAGCATTGCCGTCAGGCACACTCATTTTCCTGGGGGACGTTTGGAAGGTGAGAGAAAAGGTAGGAATTGCCTGCTGTGCGGGCAGGAGGGATTGTGGGTAGAGCTAGGGAGCCTCCTGGCCACGAGGGCCCCGGGCAGAAACGCCCGGAGCCAGCGGGATGGCAAAGCCAGGGAGAGCCGTCATGCGGGCCAGGCCAGGAGCTGTCAGCTGGGACCCAACAGCTTCGCGTGTGTGTCCCTCTGAGCCAGCCCCTGTCCTAAATGCTCTTAAAGTAGAAGCAGCCCAAAGCCCTGTGACTCGCCGGGCCCCTGATCCTCGAGAGAGAAGAACCCTGGGCGAGAGCTGCCTGGGCCCCTCGTAGCTGCTGCTGGTGACGCGGGGGCCCGGGGCCTCTGCACAGGACTTGCGTAGGGGCCCGGCCGCGGGGCAGGAGGACAGGGCTTCGCAGGGGCAGGCTGGGGCTGGGGAGCGGCCACTCGCTCGCCGCCGAGCCCTGGGCACTCGGAGGCACTGACTGGGCGTTGACTTCGTCCTCTGTATGTTCACTTGATATTTCCTGAGTGCCTCTTGCCCCCTGCTCCAGCCACCCACCGGACGGGTTTGGCCCCACCTCAGGGTTTGGCTCCTGCGGTGCCCTCTGCCCTCTTGGGTCTCAGAGGCTCCGCCTGCCTGGGCTCTGGTCTCTGTCCCAAAGCCGCCTGGGAGAGGGTGGCTTCGCCCTGGCCCCCAGCTCTTGCGCCCTTTCTCAGCAGCCTCCCTGTGGCCGGCGTCACCGGGCGGGCAGCGGTGCGTCCTGTCGACTGTCTGCCTCCTCACGCAGGGAGTTGTGTGCGGCCCGTTCTCTACCGCGTCCCCAGCACCTAGGACCCGCCACCCCCGCCCCAAGTCAACACTTGCTGAATGAAGAAGCCGCTAGCCAGCGCCTCCTCCCTCTGGGTCCCCGATAGCGCCAGTGCACGGGCCGATGAGACCTGTTTCCTGTCCTTGGGGAGTTCGCGATCCAGACGCCTGGACCCGTACAGAGGCTAAGTGACAGGGAGACCCTCTCAGAGGGGCACTGCGGCTGGCCCGGTAGAGGTGACGTCCAAGCTAAGATCTGAAGTGCAAGCAGAAGGGGGAGGGACCCCTGTATCGAAGGCCGGGGGCGAGAGGCAGGTGGGCGTCAGGGAGAACCACCTGCACGGCAGGCCACGCGGGGCGTCAGGGGGCTGTGACAGGGCC
>NW_024347852.1:131510-134673 GCF_902729225.1 Pteropus medius | reverse complement strand
TGGCTGGAGTGGCTGCGGCATTGGGCAGTGTGGTTCCCAGCACCGGGACGGCCGCCGCGATGCATCCCAGCTGAACCCCATCCCACCGGGAACTGCTTCTGCCTGAGTCCCCTGAGCTCAGGCTCCTGCTGCCACGTCCCCTGCCCTGGCCGAGCTACCTCACCGGAGGCTTAACTCCCCTGAATTTAATTTACCCCCGAGGGAGCTAGGACCTGGCCTGCTGGGGGTGGTTTTCAAAACAGCCGCCATTGCCAAGGTCATGGCCGAGGCTTCTGCAGGGTGCCTGTGGCCGAGTCTGCAGGCCGGGAGCTGGGCGATGCAGCCCGCCCGACTCCGGCCTCCCCGGCTCCTTCTCACTTTGCTGCCCCTGGAAGGAAGGTGCTGTGATCTGTCTTCTGTCTCGGGGGCGACGGTGGGGTACACAGTTATTTCAATTTTTAAAAAAGTGGGTACTACCAAAAGTACCCGCCGGCACGCTCTGAGGAGCAAGGTCTCTGTGGGCACCTCGCTGCCCGACCCACGTCAGGATGCAGAGCGAACTCCCCACCGCCCTCTGCCCTGCTCTGTCTAGGGGTGACCCAGACCTGGTCACGGCCTCGACTGCCGTGGCGACTCGCCACGTGGCCTTGGGAAGGAGATGTCACCTCTCGGGGCCTCGGTCCCGAGGGAAATCACTCTTCTGCCCCCCAGGGTGGTCGTGCTTGAGTGGTCCCACGCTAGCGGTGGGCCGAGCACAGCGCCTGGCACACGGACACTCGCGACAGAGTCACTCTGTGACCGAGACGGAGAGGTGGACAGAGCGGGGTGTCGGGGAACCCCGGGTTTATGCTGCGACTCCCTGCTTTCTCACTGAGGCCTCCCTCCTGCCCTCAGGCTCTGTCTTCAGAAATGAGGACACCTAGCTTGGTGTGTGACATGCCAGTGCTGGGCACTAAACAACGGTGATATTAAAAGTTATCGTTTACTTTTCCTCATTCTGAGACTCTGTCCCCTGCCCCCCCTCCCCGCCCCTGCGCCCCCATGTGTAAACCCAGCCTTTCCGGGTGAATTAGAAGCACTCACTCCTCACAGGCTGGGGGCTCTGACAGCTGCCCACCTAGCCCCCTACCGGCCGGACACGGATGGGGGCCCCACACGGGGTCGGGGAGGTCCACCGTGAGAGTCCAGAGTGTGGCAGGCGGGTCCTTTGCCCTCTGAGGTAACGCCACTCGTCTGCCTCCGAGAGCCGGACCTCCCGTGAGTCTGGGTCCGTGACAACCTAATGGCCGTTCCTGTCGGTGACCCCAGCTCCACTTGGAGGGCCTTCGGGACCAGCACGTCCCCTCCCGGGGCCTCAGCTGGAGGCGGCCGGTGCCCGGCTTTGCAGGCTCAGCTCTGCCACTTCCGGCCACGTGATCCTGGGCCAGGAGCCTTGGTTTCCCCATACATCGCACTAGGGGTGATGATGGTGGCCGCCGTGAGGAGGGACCGGGGCATCTGCACAGGACGCTCGGCCCCGAGCATGGCGCAGCGGCTGTGACTTTGTCCTGACCCCCCCCTCCACCCGCAGCGGGGGGTCGTAGGCCAGAGGACGAAGCTCTGGTTCCCCGCCCGGGCTGTGCCCGTCCCGGGCGACTGGGGCTGGCCTGGCTCGCTGACCTGCGACACAGCGGTGTCTGAACAAGAGCTCGGGGCCTAAGCTCGACTCCTGGACAGGAGCACCGGACAGGAGCACAGGACAGGAGCGTGGGCTGTGGAGTTCGGGGGCACAGCCCAGACAGGAGGGGAGTGACTCGGGCCATGCCCCCAGCCCCACCTCGCTCCCCCATGTCACTCGCGGTCACACACAGGCTCCTCAACACCCCTGAGTCCACTAGGACTCAGCTTCCCGCCTCGTGGGGACCCAGCATTCCCCCGCGACGGGCTCCTGCCCGCGCCCCACTGCGGGGCCTCCCACAGCCCTCCGCCCCTGCCTGCCATGACAACACGCGAGTGGGTTTCCAGGCAACAGCGTCCTTCCGGTCTCCTTGCCCTCCTGCCACCCCCCGACCCCCGTCTGGCACAGTCACCCTACCCTGGGGACCGGGACGGGAGGGGAAGGGGTTACGGAGTGTCCCCGAGCCGAGAGATGAGGCACTCTCTCACCCTGCCAGAAGCCAAGGCCAGCTCCCTCCAGTCCAACGAGGTGGACGCTGCAGGCCTGGGGCCCGGGGGCCTGCACCCTGACCCCTGCACCCCGGCCTCGACGTGGGACCCAGCCCAGTGCCTCCCGCCCCGAACGGAGCCCCAGGCCCCCTGACATGCCTGCCCCTGTCCTCCGAGACCTGCGCCCAGAAGATGAAGTTCCAAAGTGCCCCCCACCGCCACACGGGGAAGGCCGCCCCTGCCTGTGGCACGTGACGCAGCTGCACGGGGACAGGAGTGGGGTCTGCGGCCGGCCCAGCTGACGGTGGGCTGCACCATGGTGGCTTCATGCAACGCCGACTCTAGGACACTGCGAGGGGCCCAGGGTGGCTACGGGGCCCTCACGGGCTCTGCATCTGGTGGTCTTCCGTGTCCCTCCCTGGGCCTGGTCAGCGGACGGGGTGCGGGGGGCAGTGTAGGCCCAGGCCTGGGGCTCGGAGGCGATGGGAGTAGGGCGGTCAGAGAGGCCCCTGCGAAGGGGCTCGTTGGGAGGGACGTGGAGAGAGACAGACAGGACAAAAGGTAGCACGTGGAGGGGAAAGGGCGGGGAACGTGGCAGAGGTGCGACGGGTGGGGACGGGTGGGCGGGGCCGGAGAGGCCGGTGAGGCAGGGGAAAGCCTAGAAGGCAGCAGTGGCCGCGGACACCTGAGCACAGCCCGCTCTCCCTGCGGACTTTTGAAAAGAAGCTGACAATCTAGATTGTTTCAAGAGACAATTGACATGACGTTCCATTAGTTTTGAGCACACAACGCGATCGGTCCGTATTTGTGAAACGGGCACCACGATGTCCACTTATTCGGCACCGCACAGAGCTACGAATTTTCTTCTCGGGACGAGAATGGACTTTTACGTGACATCTGCTAATTTCTTGAAGGAAAGTTGGCCACGGGTCAAACATATCGATAGCGCCGGGGGCAATAACACTCACGGCCCACAGGACACCCGTGGACGTGCTCGAGGGTGTGGGGACAGTGAGTCCAGGGCAGAGGCGGGGGAGGG
>NW_024347852.1:130649-131358 GCF_902729225.1 Pteropus medius | reverse complement strand
GGGAGGTCCCGATGACGCCTTATGACAGACGCCAGGCCAGAGAGGCGGCAAAGGGTGCAAGATGGGGGGGGGATGATGGAAGTCCCAGCAGGCAACGGGGTGTGTGTCGGGGGAGCAGACCGAGGCAGGCGCCGTGGCCGGAGCCCAGACCCAGGGCCCCGGGAGAGACGCCAACGCCTCCCCTCCCCCTCACGGCACCTCTGCCCGGGGAGCCGCCTCTTCCCATGTGGCCTCTGCGTGTGTGGGAGTGTGCACGTGCGCAGGTGTGCTCAGCCCTGGCTCCGCTTTCGAGAGGTGTCAGTGGCCCTCTGAGACCCGACGTCTGGATGTCCAGGAGACCCTGGCACCCGCTGTGGCAAGAATACTCTCCCAACTGCCCTCCACTGGGAGTAAGGGCCACTGCGGGGTCCCATGGGGCTGGACGTCCCTCCAGCGTGGGTGTGACCCTCACGCTGGGCTCTAGGTGTGGTGTGACTTCGCAGCAGCACACGAGGCTGCATCTCCATAACTCTGAGGCCACCTCCGTGCCTCTTTGCGTTTGTGTTGAGGTCCAAGGTGACCATGGGCCGGTGGCTCCCCGGCCAGCACCTCTGCCCAGGAGGAGCTGCCATTGTCTCTCCCTGCAGGGCACCCGGCCTCCCATCTTCCCCCCGGCCTCTGGCTGACTCTGGGTACTGCGGCCACGTGCGAAACTGGGTCCCTGGCTGCC
>NW_024347852.1:130051-130599 GCF_902729225.1 Pteropus medius | reverse complement strand
TGTGTGTGTGTGTGTACCTCCGTGTGTTTCTCGCTCGTTCCCACCCTCAGCCCGTGGCTGATCCAGGTCCCTCCGACAAGTCCCAGGCTGTCGCCTTCCCCCCCTGCACTTCTGGTGGCCGGGGTTCTCTGGTTCCTCCTTGCTGGCACCGCGGGTCTGTCCCCTCCCTCCTTGAGTCTGTGGCTCCCTGCGTCTCTGCCTCGCCTGCTGGCTCCGCGCGTCCATGTCCGGATGGCGTTGCCCTGCCCCCGTGACCCTCCCTCTCTTTCGGAAATTACATGAGTGACTGTGCGCATCCGGCTCTCTAATTTTGCGTGTGTGTCCGCTGGGGAGCTGGGGCCCCTCTCGCCCTGTGTCTCTGGCTCCCGCCTTCCCTGCCTCTCGGCGCTTCACTCTCTGTCCCTCCTTGTGGACGATCGGGCGGCCAGGACTGGAGACCCGGGCAGAGCGGGAGGAAGGTGGGGAAGGGACGAGGTGGCTGCCAGATGCACATTAGGAGCAGGAGACAGAAGATGCTACAGGAAGAGGGAGGGGCCGATCCTGGCCAT
>NW_024347852.1:129084-129473 GCF_902729225.1 Pteropus medius | reverse complement strand
GGGGGTCTGGGATTGGGGGCTCCCCGGGGCGAAGAGACTGGGACAGGGGCTCCGCGTGAAGAAAGGTCAGAGATGCGGGGCCCAGACAGAGCCGGGTCCGACAGAGTCCAGCAGCGCTCACGCGTGCTGAACTCGGGGTGTCCTGGAGAGAGGGTCGAGGGAGGAAGACACGAGGGTGGAGTCAGAGACGGAGGGATGAGAGGGTGCTGAGGGGACGGTGAGGTGCAGTTAGAATGTCCTAGCAGAGCAGGTGCGAGGGTGGGGAGGCTCTGGAGGGCAGCCAGTGAGGGGAGGGCTGAGGACGGTGGGCGAGAGGAAGTGGCCCCGGAGAGACACGTGCCCAGGGACAGGAGGCCCCGGAGCTGAAGGGGCTCACGGGACGGGGTCTC
>NW_024347852.1:128068-128523 GCF_902729225.1 Pteropus medius | reverse complement strand
CCGGAGGAGGCCTGAGACCACGGTCCCCTAATTAGACAATGCCCCCCCCCCGCCCCCCGCGGTTCCGCCTCCCGCCCTTGCTCGGCGCCCCTCCGCATCTACTCACAGCGAGGGAAGGGGCTCCTTCCGGGGGGCAGCATGCCCGGCGCGCGGGGGGAGGACCCCCCCAATGAGGCACAGGGATTTGGGGTGCGAGGCCCGTTGCGGGGAGGCGCGGGGGGGCGGGGCTGCGGCCGGCCCGGGTCTCGCGCGCTCTGCCCCCCTCCCCGGCTCCGGGGTGGGGAGGGGGCTTCCGCAGCTGCAGCGGCGGGGTTCGGGGGGCCGCTCTGCCTCCTCGCCCGCCCGCCCGCCGGCCCGCAGCCCGCCTTCCTTCTCGCCTTCCTTTCTTCCCTTCTTTCTTCCCTTGCTCCCTTCCTTCCAGCCTTCCCCTCCTTCCTTCCCCGGTCCGCGGGCCG